>NC_053445.1:47562435-47654892 GCF_007990345.1 Gossypium hirsutum | reverse complement strand
AAAACAGACCCAATCCAAATGCCCAATAATGATAAAAACTTAGAGGCCCGAAGCCCAAAACTATACTAGTTTTCAGCCAACAAAAAAACCCTAGCCTCATGCTTGTAGCTGCCGCCGCTTCACCTCCCCTCACGCATGCACGCCTCTGACCGGTCGCCACTCGCACGCCTCAGCCTTGGCCACTTGCCACACTTCTGACACCACTCTCATGCCACCATGTCGGCCACCTGCTCCTCTGTACCATCATGCTCTGCCCCGGCGTTGCCCATTCCTGCAAGACCAGAAAGAAGATGGACACAATATTTTAAAGGCTATAAAAGCCGAAGAAAACAGATGCAGAGGGGGAGGAGGGGGTTCTTCTTTTTTGATATAAAAAAAAAAGGATTTTGTAACACAGATATTAGAGATCGAAACAAACATAAACAAAGGGTAGCAAGAATCAAAAAAGGTTGATTTCACTTTCGTTCTAAGATCTGAGTTCACTTATTTTGTTTTTTATTTTTCTTTTTTATATACGAAAATAGACAAAAGTAAAAGAAAAGAAATAAGGAAACCTCACCTGAAACCACGGACGCGTCGCCGGAGAACCTTCTCCATCGTGGCGATTGGGTTCGAAGGAGAGGGCCACAGGTTTCTCTTTTGGCTCCCAAAGGACGTCGAGGTGCTTGGCCTTCGAAGGGGCTCCCAAGCGGGGTTAAATACCCATGGTCGCGCGTCGCCGGGCACCGAAAATAGTGGCGATACGGTGGACGGCGAGATAGCCCGATCAGCTGAAGCAAAGAGAGAGGGAGAAAGGGCAAAAGGCCCTCAGTTTTTTTAAGAGAAACTGAAATGAAGAAAAGAAACTAACTTAAAGACTAGAGGCAAACGGCGCCGTTTGGGAGTGGGGGGTCCAGGTGCCAAAACAACACAGTTTTGGACCTCCCACACGCGACCCGCCCTACGCCTACGGAGGATCCGCGCATTTTGACCGAATGGTCTATTTGCGCATGGGAACCCTCTACTTTCTTGCGCATTTCAATGTGTCCTCCTTCCTTTTTTTTATTCGAATTCGCCCCAAATTTGTGTCCAAATTCAATATAGTCTTTTTTAATTAATCAACTTTATTTTTATTAATCTATTATTTACTTATTATTATTTCCATTATTCTATTATTCTTATATTTTATCATTATTGTTGTTACTATTTATATCACTGTTTTACATAATAGTTATAATCATTATTATTCTTTATTTGTTATTGTTGTCATTCTATTATTGTCGTTATTGTTAATATTGGAGCTATTTTTGTCCTTATTATTTTATTGATATCATTGTTTTCTATGTCATTATTATTGTGTTATCATTAGTATCACCACTATGTCATCAAATCAATCAATTTATATTAAATTTGTCATATTATATTATTTTATTTTCTTGTTTCTTATCTACATTATTATTACTATTATTATTGGCATTATTTTGAATATATCATCTATTCTAAATCATTATCAATTTTAAAAATTTTGCATATATGTTATTCTTCTGAATCATCATACGTAATATTCATTTTAAATTTTTATATGTATCTTTATACTCTAAATTATTATGTATATATATACGTACTTATACATACTTAAATATATTTTTCACATTTCATAATTCTTATATACTTACATATATTTATGCATATTTTACATCATATACATACTTATATATATTCTTTATATTCTTAAAATGCTTTTGTATATTTCACATATTTTATGATTCACATACATATACTTTATATTATCACAATTTGTAAATATATATAAACACATATTTACATTTTATTTTTATAATACTTACCGATTTTTTATATATGTATATATTTATCTATGTTTTCACATTCTATAATTTATACGCATTTCTTATTTTATGGCTTAAAATTATACATGCATATACATTTTTACATAATTGTATTTATTGTCATCATTGTTATTTGGTGTTTGTTTATTTATTCATGTACACTTGTGCTTTTTCTAAAATGTTAGTTCTATTTATTTATTGTATGCTTTGTTTATGTAATCGCCTCGTCATTTCATTTTGCCTATTGTATTATTGTTACTCACTTTGCCTTGCTCACCTTGTCGTATTCGTTATTGTTTTGTCAAGCATTAATACCAAGCATCAAAAGGAAAATTTTTCTAAATAAGGCAATATTTCGCGTTTGGAAAATCGAGAAAACGTGCCCTAACGTGCTGGGTTTCGATTTCTCGTTCGACTAAATAGCCAAATATCCTCTTAAAGCTTCAAAGTGTGGTTTCATTAAACTATAAGGTGATCTTGGTTTCGATGGTTTAGAGTATCGTGTCCTAACGTGCTGGATGTGATATTCCTTCGGAACAAGAGAATCTCATATTCCAATTCACGTCATCAGAGTTTCTTTCAAGGATCGTATTTTTTTAAAAAACTCTTCAAATTTCCAATTTTCGACACTAAGACACTAATTAATCAACTAGGTACCAATTTTGGGCGTATCGAGGGTGCTAATCCTTCCTCGTGCGAAACCGACTCCCGAACTCATTTTTCTGAATTTCGTAGACCAAAATCGTTGTTTTAATAAAATTAAATCATTTATTAAAAAAACAACCACTTTTTGAGGTGACCCGATCACACCTCATCAAAAAGGATTGGTGGCGACTCCCGTTTTCATTCTTTTTTTTTTAAATCCAAGTCGACCCCGTTTTCATCCAAAAACAATGGTGTCAACAGCTTGGCGACTCCACTGGGGACAGTAAGAGAGTCAAGCCATGTGTTGATTATTTCTTGTCTTTTTGTTGAAAGTGGAAAATTTGATTTAAATTTACGATCCTCTCATTGCATCTCTTTTATTTGAGTTATATTTTTTTATCGTGTTCTGTATTTTGTTTTATACCTCTGCACATTGCATTGCATGACCGCTGGTCATACCCTTTTAAGTGGGAGTGAGAAACTACGCCTTCGTGAGGTTTTCACCTCCGCATGGGATAGTGAATCGCTTCCGGGATACATCCGTACCTATGTCTTCGTGAGATTTTCATCTCCGCATGGCCATAGGGAAATGTATTCCCCTGAACTGAACTCGGTCCATATGAGCCTATAATGGGTAAGGATCGAGGAATCTGCTAGTTCAGGTACCCTTACTTTAGAACCAAACCACATATAGCGAGCCGTAAGAACCCACCGAGATAGAGTTATTCTAAACCCTAGTGCTTACCGAATAGATGCTTTATTTATTATTGTTTACTTTAAATCCTAGCGCTGATTTGTTTTGTTTGTGATTGCATGGCATTTTCATTTCAAAGAGGTGTCGATTCACGTTCAGTATAATAGAAAGCTTATCATAGAAAAGAGGTTTCTTGATAAAGTAGAAGACAATGCAGCTGTACGAGTGTGGGCTGAGACGATGTGGAAAGAGAAAGGCGATAGTCTTGCAGAAGGGTACGTATCAGAGTTATGGGACTTCACCCGTATCAGCGTAATCCAAAATGATCTTCGAGAAATGAAGGAAATATGGGATCAATGGGACGATGGGACCAAGCAGATGTTTTACTGTGACTATGGGGACTTGCCTTACTTACTTGGTGTCAAAGTGGACAAGCATTTATTCCGAGCCCTAGCCCAATTTTGGAATCCTGCTTACAGTTGTTTCACTTTTGGAAAAGTGGATTTGGTGCCCACCGTGGAAGAATATACGACCTTGCTTCGGTGTCCAAAGATTCAAATTGACAAGGCCTATTCTAGAGCTGCTAGTGTCCCGACATTATTAAAAAAAATTGATGAGCATTACAGGGATGAGCGAACAGTGGGTCGCTGCCCGAATCCAACAGAAAAGAGACAGTAAATGCGTTCCTTGGAAAAGCTTGCGAGATTTAGTATTAGCACACCCTGATGTGAAGAAAAGAGTGGATGTCTTCGCTCTAGGTATCTATGGATTGGTAATTTTCCCTAGAGCTTTAGGGCACATAGATGAGGCCGTCTCTGATTTGTTCGATCGGCTTAGTAAGGGAGTCACGCCCATCCCGGCAATCTTAGCAGAAACCTTCAGATCTCTAAGCGCATGTCGAAGAGCAGGGGAGGGAAGGTTCATCGGATGTGCACAGCTACTATTGGTGTGGTTCCATAGTCACTTTGGAAGGTGGAAAATGTCTCTTATCGAGTCTTCTCAGAAGGTTATTCCCCATTGAAGGAACAAGTTGCTACACCAAGACGAGACGACATCACGGAAGAGAAGTGGATGACGATTCTCCAAAATCTTCAGGAGGACGACGTTGAATTGAAAGCCCCTTGGATGGTACCCGACGAGATCCTGTATCGATGTGGGGATTTCGACTGGGTCCCTTTACTCGGAATTTGGGGAGCTGTCGGTTATGCCCCTTTACTCGTATTAAGACAATATAGATCAAGACAGTTCATACCAGCAACACAAGGGCTGGCTCAATGTGAGTTTTCTTATAAGGATGAAAACTACAAGAGAAAAACTCGAGAAATATCTAACGCTTGGAAACAGGTTCACCGAATGAAAAGATTTACCGCAGGAGCGATGACAACTCCCGAATATTATGGGTGGTGGAGTAAAAGAGTCAATGACAACATCCCTAAGCCGAGGGAAGATTGTGTTCAGTCTATAGAGGAGCATCTACAAGTAGCTCCGTCAGAATTAGAGATCATCAAACGAGACTTTGAGAAAAGAAATTCTGAGTTGGAAAAGAGGATAGAACAGCTAGAAGAAGAAAGAATGCATTTGGGATTAGACATCGATATCCACAAGCTAGAAGCCGAGAAATTAAGGAAGCGAAAGAACAAGGCTGAAGAGGATTTGGATAGTCTAAAAACAGATTACAAGAAGCTGCGATTGTCAATGAGAACTGTAGGTTTGGGTAAAACGTCAGAGCAGTGGCGACAAGAGATCAATGAGGAAAGAATAGGGCCGATCAGTGGGAAAAGAAATTTCAAGATGCTCGAGCTCGAGAAAACGCTTTGGAAAGGAGTTTGTTAGAATGCCGAAATGAGAAGGCAAGATTAAAGGCTAAGGTGGCAGAGCTAAAAAAGTCACTTCACTCGTACCGTAGTCGCAACTCCATGATCGAATTAAGAGCGAGCTTAAATAAGATCGAAGAACTGAAAGGAAAGATAGGGGAGCTTGAGGACGCATTACACAATTCTGAGCTACGAATGGAGCTTCTTGAGAGGAGTAATGATCAATGGCAAGAGCAATTCCACCATTCTCAAAGTCAGGTTAGAGATAGAGATTACGTTATGGGCGAAGCTGTGACTCAGGTGCGGGAAGTGGCTGATCATCTGCAAACATTAACAGTTCAGGCCGATGTATTGAGTTTAAAATATGAGTCAGAATCAAGCCGAGGTCGAGGTTTAGCTTGGCTTCTTAGGAAGGTTAAGGCTTTGGGTATAAAGGCGAAGTCGTATATGTAATTTATTTTATGTAAAGAAATTTGCTTTCTAGTTGAGTTTTCTAATGAAATTGAATTCGAATCAATGCCTCTTTTTGCATTCATCTCATACATTTGCATTACATCATATGCAGTAAGTTTCATAAAATGACCCTAATAAAATTAAATTATGACAGTTACCCTGGAAAGCAACAAAAATCTAATCAAATATCACTACGGTACTCGTCGCCAAACAAAAGTAATGGATCAAAGGTTGGAAAGATTGGAACAATTGCAACGAGAGATGCAAGATCAGATGCATGAACGACTGGAAAAAATCCAGCAGGACATGTTAGAATCCCAGAACACTGTGATGAACCAATTAAAGCAGTTATTGGCTGGAGGGAATAACAAAGGAAAAGACCCCGTAGTTGATGCTGGGGAGGATCACGATGACCCTGTTTATCCTCCAAGTTTCACCCCAATTAACATCCAAGCACAACCAGAGGTGTACCCACAGAGGGTACCGGTTACCATTAGATCTCAATATCTGGCTGGTGCCTCGGTACTATTGCATTTTCAAATGGGCTCGGGTTCTAATCCCGGGGATAATCCCACTAATCCTGTGGTCCCGGACCTCGATGACGTGGCAGAAACAGAAAAAACAAGAATGAACCTGCCAAAACAACTGGAGGACCGATGTAGATGGTTAGAGGAAAAATTTAGAGTCATGGAGAACATCGACCATCATCGCGGGGTTGACGCCAAGGATCTGAGTTTGGTCCCTGATTTAGTACTCCCACCTAAGTTCAAAATGCCGGAATTCGAAAAATATAATGGGACTAGTTGTCCTGAAGCTCATATAACTATGTTCTATCGAAGAATGACAGGATACGTCAACAATGATCAGCTGTTAATCCACTGCTTCCAGGACAGTTTGATCGGATCTACAGCCAAATGGTACAACCAACTGAGTCGTGCTAAAGTTAGTTTATGGAGAGACTTGGCGCAAGCTTTTATGAAGCAATACAGTCATGTAACGGATATAACACCCGATCGAATTACGTTACAAAACATGGAAAAAAAGCCTAGCGAGAATTTCAGGCAATACGCCCAACGATGGAGAGAAGTAACAACACAAGTCCAGCCACCCCTTTTGGAAAAAGAGGTCACCATGTTGTTTATCAACACTTCGAAAGCCCCGTTCATCAACCACATGTTGGGGAGTGCTACCAAGAGCTTCTCGGATATGGTAATGTCCGGTGAAATGATTGAGAACGCGGTAAGGAGCGGTAAAATTGACACGGGGGAAAACTTCAAAAGACCAGCCCCAAGGAAAAAAGAGGGCGAAGTAAACAACGTAAGCACATATAGCAAGAGCCATTCAAAACCGATTACTGTTGGCCCTCCAAAAATGATAACCACTAGTCACCAAGCCCCCTCAAGGCAGGAACCCAACACAAGGCCCAACACAAGGACTAACACAGAGAGACTTCAATTCACGCCCATTCCAATAACATACGGGGAACTGTATCAGAAGTTATTTGATGCACACATAGTATCTCCATTTTATCTAGAGCCCATGCAACCTCCATATCCTAAATGGTATGACGCGAATGCCCAATGTGAATACCATGCAGGGATACCAGGGCACTCAATTGAGAACTGCACTGGGTTTAAAAAGGCGGTGGAAAGGTTCATTAAGATGAGGATTGTGAAGTTTGACAACCCATTAGGACCAAACGTAGCAGCGAATCCGTTACCCAATCATACCGATAAAGGGGTAAACGCAATAATCGAAGGTGGGAGAAGGAGAATCAAAGCTGACATTGCAGAGATAAAAACCCCATTGAGTTGGGTTTGGAGACAAATGATAGAAGGAGGTCTCATCAAACAAGATTCAAAGGAAAGACCCGAAGGAACAAAGACGTACTGCGAATTTCATACTGAAGAAAACCATGACATTCAAAACTGCACTGAATTCAAGGCCATGGTACAAAATCTGATGAACAACAAAGAGTTAGAATTTTATGAAGAGATCAAAGGACTTGAAAAAGGAGAAGTTTATGCCTCGGAGGAGGGGCCTACGAGAAAGGCCCAAAATCACCCGGTGGTGATTATTTCAAGGCCAACAAGCACAGGATCTGGAATACAACTGGCGCCAAGGGTCATAATCTAAAAACCTATAGCCTTTCCTTACAAGGATAGCAAAAAGGTTCCTTGGAATTATGACTGTAATGTGATGATCACGGGAGAGGAGAACCCGATAAATGCTTCAGAAGAGGGTAATGACGCAGGCTTCTACACGCGTAGTGGGAAACGTTACGACCCGGAAAATACAAAAAGGGAGCCTATAAAAGGAAAAGCCTTGGCGGTTGAACAAGATAAAACGAAGACGATCGAAATTGAACCGTATATTAACACACCGGTGACTGAAAATGAGGCTAGAGAATTCCTAAAATTCTTGAAGCATAGCGAGTATAGCGTGGTGGAACAATTGCATAAGCAACCCGCTCGTATCTCAGTGCTCGAGTTACTTATAAGTTCAGAGATACATCGTAATGCGTTGGTAAAAGTGCTAAATGAGACTTATGTCGCTAAAGATATCTCAGTGAACAAATTGGATCGCCTGGTTAACAATATAAATGCCGATAACTTCATCTTCTTCAACGATGATGAGATCCCGCCAGGTGGTATGGGATCTACCAAGGCCTTGCACATCACTGCCCGTTGCAAGGGGTGTATACTACCGGCGGTACTCGTTGACAATGGATCGGCCCTGAATGTTTTACCCCTGTCCACATTAAACAGGCTACCTGTGGATAGTTCTCACATGAAATCATGTCAAAATATAGTGAGAGCATTTGATGGCACTGAGAGAAAAGTGATGGGAAGAATCGAGATACCTCTATTGATTGGTCCAAATACATACGAGGTGGACTTTTTGGTAATGGATATTAAACCATCTTACAATTGCCTATTGGGGAGGCCTTGGATCCATTCTGCAGGAGCTGTACCATCGTCACTTCACCAAAAGTTAAAATTGGTGATAGAGGGTCGATTGGTGACTATAGGTGCAGAAGAAGACATCATTGCATCAGTCACTGACGATATGCCATACATAGAGGCTGATAGTGAAGCGATAGAATATTCATTCCGATCATTGGAATTCGTAAATGCCACATTTGTCATCGAGATGAGCAAAATCCCAGAGCCTAAGATATCCAAAGCTACGTCAATGAGCTTATAGCTAACGATGGGAAAGGGAGCATTGCCTGGAAGAAGATTGGGAAAATACCTCCAGGGAAGGGTCGGAGTACCGATCCTAGTTAACAAACAGGACCGTTATGGTTTGGGATATAAGCCTAATGCGAGGGAAAGGAAGAAAGAGATGGAGAAAAAGCAAGAAAAGAGAAGAGCACATTTGGGCGGGATAGAAGTCAAGTGGGGACCGATAACCTTTCCCCATATATCTAAGACTTTTGTTTCAGGGGGAATTGTCCACCCTGAAGAGAATGATGAGGTTACAGAAGGAAGGATTGAGAGGTTGGACATCAATGCCATATTCGCGAAAGAAAGGGTGGAAAGGAATTTATCGGGCATTCGTCCTTACGAACCTGGAAGTGTTCTGAATAACTGGACTGCAGAAGAGATCCCTGTAACATTTAGAACTAATTCAGAGTAATATTCAGAACACTTGTTGCCCTAAGCCTGGGGGTGATAAGAATCTTTTGTAAAAGGCACATGTCCAAAATCTAATTTCAGTGAAAACTTATCATTCAGTTTCATCTTGAGCAAATATTCTTTCATTCTTTTCATTCCCTTTATAATCATAGTATGCATACAAGTATTCTTAGATTCTTTTATTTGGGCCTCCATTTGTTCCAATAACAGGTCTTCAGATATCAACGAGATGAGCGACGCTGTTACTAATTCAGAGTCTCTATTTGAGCAATACATGAGTATAGATGATCCTCAAGATTTTGAAGGTGACCAAGACAGCGTTTTATCTCCGGATTTGTTAAGAATGATGGAAGAAGAAGAAAAACAAATAAGGAATCAGTAGAAGTTGTGATCTTAGAAGAGGGCAGAGAGGTAAAAATTGGTGCTTGCATTGTCAAGGAAACAAGGCAAGACCTTGTTGAGTTGCTTCAAGAGTTTAAAGATGTCTTCGCGTGGTCCTACCAAGATATGCCAGGGTTAAGTACTGATATCGTGGTACACCGATTGCCTATAAAGGAAGAATGCAAACCAGTCCAACAAAAGCTTCGAAGGATGAGGCCTGATGTCTTGCTAAAAATAAAGGAAGAAGTCAAGAAGCAATTTGATGCTGGTTTCTTACAGGTGGTCAAGTACTCAGAATGGGTAGCCAATATAGTCCCTGTTCCTAAGAAAGATGGGAAGGTGCGAATGTGTGTGGACTACAGAGACTTGAACAAAGCCAGCCCAAAAGATAATTTCCCACTGCCTCACATCGATACCTTGGTAGACAACACGGCCGGATACTCACTGTTCTCTTTCATGGATGGTTTTTCCGGGTACAACCAAATTAAGATGCTTTCTGAAGACAGGGAGAAGACCACATTCATAACGATGTGGGGGACGTTTTGTTATAAAGTGATGCCTTTTGGATTGAAAAATGCGGGAGCAACGTATCAGAGAGCCATGGTAGCATTATTCCATGATATGATGCATAAAGAGATAGAAGTTTATGTTGATGACATGATCGTAAAATCCAGAACAGAAAGGGAACACGTGCAAGTTCTGAGAAAACTGTTTCTGAGGTTAAGGAAGTTCCAGCTAAAACTTAACCCAGCCAAGTGTACTTTCGGGGCTAGATCAGGAAAATTGCTAGGATTCTTAGTCAGCGAAAAGGGAATTGAAATTGACCCAGACAAAGTTAAGGCTATACAAGAATTACCTCCGCCAAGTACTCAAAAAGAAGTTCGGGGTTTCCTAGGAAGACTAAATTACATCGCTCGATTCATTTCACAATTAACTGAGAAATGTGACCCCATATTCCGTCTTCTTAGGAAACACAATCCAGGTGTATGGGATGAGGAGTGCCAGAAAACTTTCGAAAGAGTTAAACATTACTTGTCCAACGCCCCAGTAATGATGCCACCTTGCCCTGACAAACCACTGATACTATACTTGGCAGTATTTGAGAATTCCATGGGGTGCGTGCTCGGCCAACATGATGAGTCAGGACGAAAAGAAAGAGCGATCTATTATCTCAGTAAGAAGTTCACTGTATGCGAAACGAGATATTCGCCAATTGAAAAATTATGTTGCGCATTGGTTTGGACTACTCGGAGATTGAGACAATACATGTTGTACCATACGACTTGGTTAATCTCAAAGTTAGATCCTCTGAAATACATGATGGAGTCAACTGCTCTAAACGGAAAGATGGCCCGATGGCAAATTCTACTATCTGAATTTGACATAACCTATGTGAATCAAAAGGCTGTAAAAGGGAGCGCGATAGCAGATTTTCTAGCAAGTAGAGCCCTGGACGATTATGAGCCTTTGAACTTTGATTTCCCAAATGAGGATCTGATGTATGTGGCAACTACTGAAGCAAGCACACAAGAAGGCAATACTTGGAAATTAAATTTTGACGGAGCCTCAAATGCCATGGGCAACGGGATTGGGGCAGTCTTGGTATCTCCAAACGGTGATCATTATCCTTTCACCAGTAAACTAGATTTTGATTGCACAAATAACATGGCGGAATATGAAGCATGTATCATGGGAATCCGCGCGGCTATGGAACTCAAAATCAAGGTACTTGAGGTATATGGGGATTCGGCATTGGTAATTTATCAGCTCAAAGGCGAATGGGAAACAAGAGACCCTAAGTTGATTAGTTACCGAAGGATAGTCCTAGAATTGATTGAGGAGTTTGACGACATCACTTTTTGTTATCTCCCACGAGACGAGAATCAGATGGCCGACGCTTTAGCTACATTGGCTTCCATGATCAAAGTAAATAGACCAGAGGATGTGAAGCCTATCCAAATGAGCATTTATGATGCTCCAGCCCACTGTTGTAACATTGACGAGGAAGAAGAAAAGGACGACAACCCTTGGTATCAGGATATATTGCGATACGTGAAAAATTGTGAATACCCAAACCAAGCAACTGAGAATGACAAGAGAATGTTGAGGAGGATGGCCAGTGGTTATGTCTTAGATGGAGAGATCCTGTACAAAAGAGGAAAAGATCAGGTGCTGTTAAGATGTGTGGACGCTGTGGAAGCCAAGCAGATCTTGGAAGAAGTCCATGATGGTATTTGTGGAACACACGCTAACGGTTTCACAATGGCCAGACAGATCATGAGATTTGGATATTATTGGTCTACCATGGAAGGAGACTGCATCAAATATGCTAAGAAGTGCCATAAATGCCAGATTTACGGAGACAAAATTCATGTGCCTCCATCACCTCTTCACGTCATGACTTCCCCATGGCCTTTCTCCATGTGGGGCATGGACGTTATTGGGCCGATATCGCCAAAGGCTTCAAACGGACATCGTTTCATTTTTGTAGTGATTGACTACTTTGCTAAATGGGTAGAGGCTACTTCTTACGCCAACGTCACAAAGACAGCTGTCAGCAAGTTTTTAAAGAAGGAAATCATATGTCGGTATGGAATGCCTGAAAGGATCATATCAGACAACGCATTAAATTTGAATAATAGCACGATAGCAGATGTTTGTAATCAATTCAAGATCAAGCACCACAACTCATCGCCATATCGTCCGAAGATGAATGGTGCGGTGGAGGCAGCTAATAAAAATATCAAAAAGATTGTGGGAAAAATGACTGAGACCTATAGAGATTGGCACGAGAAGTTGCCATTCGCCCTCTATGCTTATCGAACGTCCGTCAGGACTTCTACCGGGGCAACACCATTCTCTTTGGTTTATGGAATGGAGGCAGTGCTACCAATTGAGGTTGAAATTCCCTCTCTCCGAGTTTTTTCAGAACTAAAATTAGACGAAGCAGAATGGGTCCAATCCCGATATGATCAGCTGAACTTGATTGAAGAAAGGAGGTTAAGAGCTATCCGTCATGGTCAAATGTACCAGAAACGAATGATGCGAGCTTACAATAAGAAAGTTCGTCCTAGAAACTTCCATGAAGGGGCCTTGGTACTGAAGAAGATCCTTCCCATACAAAAGGACTTCAGAGGAAAGTGGATGCCAAACTGGGAGGGACCTTATGTAGTAAAAAAAGCCTTTTCAAGAGGGGCATTAATTTTAACTGGGATGGATGGCAAAAGCTTGCCCAATCCTGTGAATTCGGATTCAGTGAAGAGGTACTTTGCCTAAAAAAAAAAAAGGGAGAGGCCAAGGCGAAAACCCGCAAAGGGTACCTTGAGACCAAAGGGGGTTTTGAATTGAAAACCCAGGAATGGGCAATTCAAATTTTCGATCAAAGATGAGGCATAGAGTAGTTTTGTCTTCTCCGAATTAACAAAAAGGAGAGATACTACATCTTGGGGCATCAACAAAGTCTTTTAGGACTTCTAAACACAGAATTTGTGCGGAGAAGCTCATGCTGCGATATCTGGGGCACCTGTTTTTATCTTATTTACATCTTAGCAAAATTTACTATCTGTTCATTTAAAGCTCTGCTCTCAATAAATTTCCATCTTATTCATTGTAATAATCTTTTTCATCATATCTCAGCAAAATTTGCTATCTTGAGTGATTTATTCATTTCGAGCTTTGCTCTCAGCAAATTTTATTTTGTTCATTTTGATAATCTTTTTTTAAGCATTTGTCATTGAAATGACGATTAATGGATTGACAATACACATGCAGAAGGAGTTCTGCATATTACTCTGAAAGCTTCTAAATAGTACGAGGACCTGAAACAGGGCTATTGTTTAGAATTGACCAAACTTAAGGGTTAGAAGCATTGGAGGAAGAATAGTCTAAATTGCAACTATTTCTTTGGGTTTTCTGTCAAATGTACTGACTGAACAAGAAGGCATCAGTGATAGAACCTTGATGAACAATGAGGAATGACAACCTAAGCATTAAAATGGATCATTCTCATGACATTCTACAAATATAATACATACACGTCTAGTTAGGAGCATTTGATTCATTCTGATCATGTCATCCTAAACACTAGGCATAAATAGGTCCATGAAATGGATTTTGCAGGTCATGCTCCCCAGAGGACAGATCAAAGAAACAAATCCTATACCCCTGAAGTTACAGTGGGATGGATTGAGATCGAAGAAAGCAGATCTTGTCTTCATGTATTGGCGTGAAGTAGATCGAAGATAGCAGGTCCTATCTTCCTATATTGGTAGGAAGTGGATCGACGACGCAGATCTTGTCTTCCCATACTGGTGGCGAAGTAGATCGCAGAAAACAGATCTTGTCTTCATGTATTGGCGTGAAGTAGATCGAAGATAGCAGGTCCTATCTTCCTATATTGGTAGGAAGTGGATCGACGACGCAGATCTTGTCTTCCCATACTGGTGGCGAAGTAGATCGCAGAAAACAGATCTTGTCTTCATGTATTGGCGTGAAGTAGATCGAAGATAGCAGGTCCTATCTTCCTATATTGGTAGGAAGTGGATCGACGACGCAGATCTTGTCTTCCCATACTGGTGGCGAAGTAGATCGCAGAAAACAGATCTTGTCTTCATGTATTGGCGTGAAGTAGATCGAAGATAGCAGGTCCTATTTTCCTATATTGGTAGGAAGTGGATCGAAGATGCAGATCTTGTCTTCCCATACTGGTGGCGAAGTAGATCGCAGAAAACAGATCTTGTCTTCATGTATTGGCGTGAAGTAGATCGAAGATAGCAGGTCCTATCTTCCTATATTGGTAGGAAGGGGATCGAAGATGCAGATCTTGTCTTCCCATACTGGTGGCGAAGTAGATCGCAGAAAGCAGATCTTATCTTCATGTATTGCCGTGAAGTAGATCGAAGATTGCAGATCTTGCCTTCCTGTATATGGCAGAGAAGCAGATCGAAGATGGCAGATTTTACCTCCCTGACTACAGTGGAGTACATTGAAGCCGATAACTCTATCTCCCTGTATTTGGCAGTGGAATAGATTAAAGATTACAGATCTTATCTCCCTAAGCAGTGTGGAGTAGATCAAAGACGGCAGATTTTACCTCCCTGACCACAGTGGAGTACATTGAAGCCGATAACTCTATCTCCCTGTATTTGGCAGTGGAAGAGATTGAAGATTGCAGATCTTGCCTTCCTGTATTTGGCAGCGAAGCAGATCAAAGATGGCAGATTTTACCTCCCTGTGACTACAGTGGAGTACATTGAAGCTGATAACTCTATCTCCCTGTATTCGACAGCGGAATAGATCGAAGATTACATTCTTATCTCCCTAAGCAGTAGCGGAGCAGACGAAACCACAGATCTTATCTCCCTAAGTAGTAGTGGAGCAGATCACATCCAGTCTTATCTCCCTAAAAAGTAGTGGAGCAGACTAAAAACACAAATCTCATCCCCATGGAGTTGTAGCAGAGTAGATTGAAGCTACAAGGCATATCTGAAGTTGCAGTAGAGTGGATCAAAGCAACAAGACGTAGCAGACTGGAATAAGGCTACTTGAAGAAGATGAGCACCAAAAAGTCAAGACTCAGCAAGACCAGGCAAAATTGGCCCTTTTGATGTCTTTGCTCTATTCTCGTTACACGAAAATGAGCAAAGAGGGGCAGCTGTAAGACCCAAATTTTGCCCGGGCCCAGACCATAAAACCCAAATAGACCAAGACCAATAAAGAATTAACAGACCATTACAACAAAATTAACCCAAAAACAGACCCAATCCAAATGCCCAATAATGATAAAAACCTTAGAGACCCGAATGGCCCAAAACTATACTAGTTTTCAGCCAAACAAAAAAACCCTAGCCTCATGCTTTGTAGCTGCCGCCGCTTCACCTCCCCTCACGCATGTACGCCTCTGACCGGTCGCCACTCGCACGCCTCAGCCTTGGCCACTTGCCCACTAACCTTCTGACACCAGCTCTCCATGCCACCATGTCGGCCACCTGCTCCTCTGTACCATCATGCCTCTGCCACCGCCGTTTGCCTATTCCCTGCAAGACCAGAAAGAAGATGGACAACAATATTTTTAAAGGCTATAAAAGCCCGAAGAAAAACAGATGTAGAGGGGGAGGAGGGGGTTCTTCTTTTTTGATATAAAAAAAAGGATTTTGTAACACAGATATTAGAGATCAAAACAAACATAAACAAAGGGTAGCAAGAAATCAAAAAAGGTTGATTTTCACTTTCGTTCTAAGATCTAAGTTCACTTATTTTGTTTTTTATTTTTCTTTTTTATATACGAAAATAGACAAAAGTAAAAGAAAAGAAATAAGGAAACCTCACCTGAAACCACGGACGCGTCGCCGGAGAACCTTCTCCATCGTGGCGATTGGGTTCGAAGGAGAGGGCCACGGGTTTCTCTTTTGGCTCCCAAAGGACGTCGAGGTGCTTGGCCTTCGAAGGGCTCCCAAGCGGGGTTTAAATACCCATGGTCGCGCGTCGCCGGGCACCGAAAATAGTGGCGATACGGTGGACGGCGAGATAGCCCGATCGGCTGAAGCAAAGAGAGAGGGAGAGAGGGCAAAAGGCCCTCAGTTTTTTTTAAGAGAAACTGAAATGAAGAAAAGAAACTAACTTAAAGACTAGAGGCAAACGGCGCCGTTTGGGAGTGGGGGGTCCAGGTGCCAAAACGACACAGTTTTGGACCTCCCACACGCGACCCGCCCTACACCCACGGAGGATCCGCGCATTTTGACCGAATGGTCTATTTGCGCATGGGAACCCTCTACTTTCTTGGCGCATTTCAATGTGTCCTCCCTTCCTTTTTTTTATTTCGAATTCGCCCCAAATTTGTGTTCCAAAATTCAATATAGTCTTTTTTTTAATTAATCAACTTTATTTTTATTATTAATTCTATTATTGCTACTTATTATTATTGCCATTATTCTATTATTTCTTATATTTTATCATTATTGTTGTTACTATTTATATCACTGTTTTACATAATAGTTATAATCATTATTATTCTTTATTTGTTATTGTTGTCATTCTATTATTGTCGTTATTGTTAATATTGGAGCTATTTTTGTCCTTATTATTTTATTGATATCATTGTTTTCTATGTCATTATTATTGTGTTATCATTAGTATCACCACTATGTCATCAAATCAATCAATTTTATATTAAATTTGTCATATTATATTATTTTATTTTCTTGTTTCTTATCTACATTATTATTACTATTATTATTGGCATTATTTTGAATATATCATCTATTCTAAATCATTATCAATTTTAAAAATTTTGCATATATGTTATTTCTTCTGAATCATCATACGTAATATTCATTTTAAATTTTTATATGTATCTTTATACTCTAAATTATTATGTATATATATACGTACTTATACATACTTAAATATATTTTTCACATTTCATAATTCTTATATACTTACATATATTTATGCATATTTTACATCATATACATACTTATATATATTCTTTATATTCTTAAAAATGCTTTTTGTATATTTCACATATTTTATGATTCACATACATATACTTTATATTATCACAATTTGTAAATATATATAAACACATATTTACATTTTTATTTTTATAATACTTACCGATTTTTTATATATGTATATATTTATCTATGTTTTCACATTCTATAATTTATACGCATTTCTTATTTTATGGCTTAAAATTATACATGCATATACATTTTTACATAATTGTATTTATTGTCATCATTGTTATTTGGTGTTTGTTTATTTATTCATGTACACTTGTGCTTTTTCTAAAATGTTAGTTCTATTTATTTATTTGTATGCTTTGTTTATGTAATCGCCTCGTCATTTCATTTTGCCTATTGTATTATTGTTACTCACTTTGCCTTGCTCACCTTGTCGTATTCGTTATTGTTTTGTCAAGCATTAATACCAAGCATCAAAAGGAAAATTTTTCTAAATAAGGCAATATTTCGCGTTTGGAAAATCGAGAAAACGTGCCCTAACGTGCTGGGTTTCGATTTCTCGTTCGACTAAATAGCCAAATATCCTCTTAAAGCTTCAAAGTGTGGTTTCATTAAACTATAAGGTGATCTTGGTTTCGATGGTTTAGAGTATCGTGTCCTAACGTGCTGGATGTGATATTCCTTCGGAACAAGAGAATCTTATATTCCAATTCACGTCATCAGAGTTTCTTTCAAGGATCGTATTTTTTTAAAAAACTCTTCAAATTTCCAATTTTCGACACTAAGACACTAATTAATCAACTAGGTACCAATTTTGGGCGTATCGAGGGTGCTAATCCTTCCTCGTGCGTAACCGACTCCAGAACTCATTTTTCTGAATTTCGTAGACCAAAATCGTTGTTTTAATAAAATTAAATCATTTATTAAAAAAACAACCACTTTTTGAGGTGACCCGATCACACCTCATCAAAAAGAATTGGTGGCGACTCCCGTTTTCATTCTTTTTTTTTTAAATCCAAGTCGACCCCGTTTTCATCCAAAAACAATGGTGTCAACAGAAAACATCTACCAATCCGTAGTTGATCATCAACCATAGGAGGAACCACATGAAAAAAACTCAAGCCAAGGGGTGAATCTTTCATTAGATTAGCTAAAGTATCAGCAGCAGGATTCAGGTTCTTTAGGTGCTTGCTTAAAAGATTACTTTCCACTTACGCCTCACAATTCTTTGATACGCATCTCTAATATTTTTCTTTTTATTGTTTGTAATAGTTTTTCTTAGAATTATCTGAAAGTATTAACAAGTGTTGGATGCAGTGGTAAGATACATTGTTGGGAGGGATAGCAACGAGTCTTGAACATGGACTATAAAATAAACATGAAGAATATCAAAAAAAAAAATCTAAAAACCTTAGTTTTTAGACACTAATAAAATAATATATATACTAGAAATGCTATCACACACATATGAGTGTGAAAATCACAGATTTAAAACAAAAATGTGTGTTTAAAAATAACATACAATAAACAATGAAACTTGTGGTTTGAAACTAATTAATCATAAAAACACATCAAATATGTACGATATTAGAATAAAAAATAGATTAAATTATAAGTAAAACAAAATTTAAACACATAAATACAACGGATAAACAATAATAAATGCACTACAATTATCTATCATGGTTTTGTCATCAGTTGTGAGTTAGCGTCGAGTTAACTCGTGATATCAACTCAATAAACAATTTAAATAATATATACAACTAATGGAGATAATAAATTATGTATATTAAAATAAAAATGTGTAAAATATATCAAATGAAGCTTTGGTTGACTGGTAAATTAAATGTTTAACTAATCTAATTGATGTGGATTCAAATCTCATCATATGTATATTTTTGTTGATTTTTTATTAAAATAAATAGACTAAAATACCCTTAAATATTATAATGTATTTTAATTTTTTTTTTTGTAATTTCCCTAACCAAGTCAAGAGTTTAAAAAATAAAATAGATATTATATATATATAGTAAGGTATTGGTGGGTTTTAGGTAAGTTACAATTTTTTTTTATTAATTTTTCTTTTGACACGTCAACAACTTGAAATATATCATTTTTTTTCCTTTAAATTTTTAATTGATTACTTATTGATTTTCTCCATAAAATTATTCATCATTTATTATGTGAAATTAAATAAATAGAAGTTTCATGATATCTAAATCCATGACCCTTTCAAAAAAAGTTTATACAATAGACTATATTTCTTTACTTTGATGTTTTAATTATTTTTTACTTTAATTAACTTTAATTTTAGTTTCTTAGATCAAATCTTGCAAAATTAAAAAAAAAATAACTTAAATGGTTCTTTTTTAAATTGTTTAAAATTTTACATAAATATTTTTATGCATTTATCCATATTTAAGTTATTTAAGATGTGCCAATATTTTATTAGTGTATAAAAATTAATTTTTTAAAAAATAATTCTAATATAAATGATTCGGTTAACAACTTTTTAAAAGCAGGCGAGCAATTACGCATGAAAACATTTGTATTTATTTTGAAATTATTTTTACACAACATCATTTTCTATTCACACTCATCCTAATTCTAAAAACAAGAGAATATTTAGAAGGGAATATATGGAAAGAGGTTTGAATCAAATGTAGATGTGCATGCTTGGGAGATTAAATTTGTATTTGGTTTGGGATTGTAACATAATTGGAATAAATCACTTCTGTTCTCTTTAATTAAATTTTATTTAATATTACACTCAAGTACTATAGTTTTGTAGAAGGAGAAAGATTGCTTTCCTGATAAAGCAATTTTTCTTTCCATCAAGCGTTCGTCCTTGAGTGGAACTTTCTAAGACCTTCTCATACTTTGAATGACCCTCCCTTTTCACAATATTTTATAATTCTCTTTCGGTCACCTACATTTGGCTTCTCTTTCTCTAAAGCGTTTTTTAGTTTTCTCGTCTTTCTTGCGTTGGTTTGCATGACCTTGGACAACGACAGCAAAGAAGCCATAAAAAGACATAGTTCTGGGTGACCTAGAAAATGAAACATTGATCACACTTGAGTTGGAATCATACGTTAAAGTCGATGGTCGAATCAGGGGAATTTCGTTGATCTGCAAAGTGGTATATGATTGTGAAATAAATAAATAAATAAAACGGGGCCTATGGTCATGGTGGGCCGTGGGTGCACATCTTAAACGAAGGTATGGCCATGGGCGGTTGAAGATCCTAGCGAAATGCGCGACCTTGAAGTTAGAAACATGCTACCGTTTGTGTTTAAAAGAGAGAGGGAACAAAAGAAGCTAATTGGGTCAGCCACCTGATCACTTGATCCTCAAAGAGAGGAAGCATCAAGGAGGTTCATCTTTCAACATCTACATCTAGCAAAGAAACAAAGGCTCATGGGACCAAATGTGGGTCTTAAAGTTGAAAACCCTCTACCCAACAACTTCAAGCTTCGCAAAACTGACAACGATCTTATTACGGTAGTCTTTGAACATGAAAGGTTTGTGTTATGCATGTGGAAGGT
This sequence comes from Gossypium hirsutum, assembly GCF_007990345.1. Classification (NCBI taxonomy): domain Eukaryota; kingdom Viridiplantae; phylum Streptophyta; class Magnoliopsida; order Malvales; family Malvaceae; genus Gossypium; species Gossypium hirsutum. The sequence continues at coordinate 47,634,430 of NC_053445.1, read as the reverse complement.
TAGGTCACGCCTTTAAAAGTTGGAGGTCCACCACCAAAAAAATCAAGGTGGAAAAGATTTATGGTGACTAGATTCATGCCTTACCCATCAGCAAAAAGGAGTTTGGTGATCAAGCAAACCTTAGCCAAAGCAAAGATGATGACGAGGATGATGAAGTGAAAATGCTGGTGGGAAATGAAGTTCACGCACGAGAAGGAAATGTGAGAGAAACGAAATATCAGGACTGGAAAATCTTTTGCACATTAAAAATGGAAGGAGCTAGTGAGGTAGACATTCAAAATGATGCATCTGAGAAAGCATTAATGCAATCCGATGGAAAGGAGCCAGATAGGATAGCTGGCGCGAATGTCTCTGATAAGATTGGGGATCGAACGAGCATATATTACTTGCTATGTTTTATGTTGTATGGAGGTTTGGCTCCACTCCATTAGTTTTTCATTCAATAATATCCAATGCATATTTAATCATCGTTCACAAATTGATTTCCACCACATTTAATAAATGAATCCTACACATTTGAATGGTAATTATTGGATATTAATGGATAATAAAATAATGAAGTGAATTTTAAGCCATGGTTGTATGGTACTTATTGCTTATATCATTGGTTGAGAGTCGTTGCTTATATACTATAATCCTTTCGGAAGGATCACCCTTCCGGCTGACCAACGTCTCACCACTGTCAATGCATCGTTGGTCATTTGATGGTTGAGCCTAAATCATAGCATAACCATAAGGTAGGCTTTTGGTTTGTCAAATCATGGTTCTGATTAAACATATGCTGCCTTTGGAGGTCGAGTTATACAGTGATGCAACCATTTTGTATGTATATAGTTGCTTAGGCTGCTTTGTCTCTTGTTTTCCATATGTACTGCAATCGATGGGCTAGAGTCTTTGATAAATGAAACAATGTTTCTATGATTGCCCAAAAAGACAAAAATAAAAAATAAAAACATTATTCAACATAACAGCACAAGTCGTCCACCGTCTCCCTTATTTTCATCTTCACATAAAAACCAATACAATACAAAGCAAAACTCTGAAAATAAATTGAAGAGAAGAAAAGCAGCTAATGCAGTTGGGATGCACTGGTCTCGGTCAGTGTTTGGATATGGATATAGAAATCCAAATCTACTGAATTACAAAATATTGAAAAAATAAATAGGAATATAGAATAACAAGTAACACAAGGTGGGCTTTATAGTTCCTCCTCTTATCCCCCCCTGGTTTCCTCTAGATAAAAGAAGTCATATTTGATCACTTGTTTTACTAGCCCAAGAGCTATCATGGGGAAACCTAACTGGAATTCAACAATTATTATTCGAGCAGATGAAGCTGATGGTAAATAAACTTCTTTTAAACACTACCAAGCAGGAGGCAATCTAAGGGCATCACTTTGCCTCCTTCAATTACCTGCATCTCGACTGTAGTACTGGTCAAGAGTTTTCGCTGGTATACGGTGGAGAAGTTCACGAGGAAATATGCGAAGCAGAGTCCACGCCAGATCGAGTGACTGAAAGATGTTGCGGGTGTCATATGCTCCTTGGGTAACAAACTTCCTCTCAAATTTATCCAAGAACTCCAAGTATAGCTGTTATATTCAGGGACATCACATTAGGTTCTTTCTAAGCAAGTACTTTACCAAAAGGTGATGCGTGAAAATTGATGAGAAACTGGAAAAGAGAGCAAACCAGATCCTCAGAAGAAAGTGCTTCTTCTCCTACCACAGCTTTCATGGCCTGCACATCCTTACCGATAGCATAATTTGCATACAGCTGAAGGTGAAATGATTGAGAAACAAAAGCAAAGGTTAGATTCCTTAACATCAAATTGAGGATTGAAATTATATCACAACAACGATGCAATCAGACCTGGTTAGACACATCAGCATGATCCCTGCGTGTCATGCCCTCACCAATGGCACTCTGAGAAAATATATACATAGAAAAGAAAATTGGTTACTCTTCATAGTAAGTTAAGATTTGTATAATTTCCATGTTGATGGATGCTATCCTCACCTTCATCAAACGAGACAGCGATGGAAGCACATTGATTGGTGGGTATATCTGTCCATTTCAGAAAGAAGAAAACATTAATTGACAGAAATCAACTTAATTGTTATTCATACAAAGAAGAAAAACATATACACCAAAATCCATTTTGAAAACAGATGAATACTGTTGACTTGATATCAACCAGTAAAGCAAACAAGGTATAGAGCCATCAAATCACACACTGATGAGCCAAATTCAACCGAAGTCACCCTGAGAAATTTGCCAAGGAAATGGAAGGATAGAGAAAAAACAGTTCCAACATAAAAGACCATATTAACAACGAAATTTATGCATAAATTGACGAAAATCATGGTGATAATTTGCGAACCTTCACGCATCCTAGATAAATAGGTTGATAGCTCGTAAAGGCTAGTTTTGACATTACCTGTCTATTATGGAGCTGTCTGTCAATGTATATTTGCCCCTCTGTGATATATCCAGTAAGATCTGGAGTGGGATGTGTAATATCTGCCAAAAGAGATAAATAGAATCAAGTTGTGAATCAGAATTACCATTAAAGCAAGCATGGCAGTGCAAAAAGTAGACATAGCTACAAAAAGCATTACCATCATTTGGCATAGTAAGAATTGGAATCTGTGTGATAGAACCCTTTCTCCCTTCAATTCGTCCAGCACGCTCGTATATTGTGGCCAAATCTGTATACATGTACCCAGGATATCCACGTCTTCCAGGTACTTCTTCTCGGGCAGCAGACACCTGCATTAGCAATAGTAGTTTGTCTCAAACATATAACATAACATTCTATAGAACAAGATGAAATTAAGATAATTAGAGACAATAAACTTTCAACATTCAAATAAAAGCTTTGGGAGCTGCATAAATTTCTGAAATGCATGTATTAGATGTCTAGAACGTATGAGCAATCAGAATCATCAGAGATAGTGAAAAAATGATATTTGCTTTCATGCATCTCTGCTATCAACAGCTAGTAGAAGTAATGCGCACCAAAGAGATTGCACTAATGAGACATGGTTGTTTTTTGTTACCTCACGGAGAGCATCAGCATAAGAACTCATGTCTGTAAGGATCACAAGAACATGCTTCCCGCATTCATATGCCAAGTATTCTGCAGTAGTGAGAGCTATACGAGGAGTAATAATACGTTCAATTGTGGGATCATTAGCCTGTAGAGAAGAAAGTAGAAGCTAATTTCCAGCTATAAATTGATTTTTGAAGTAGATGCAACCTCTTAACCAACCCACTCTTCCCATTTTAAAATGAAATGAATAAGGCCTTTGTATCTCAAATTGAATTATACCAGGTTTAGGAAAAGGGTCACCCTCTCCATTGAGCCATTTTCCTCAAAGTCACGTTTGAAAAACTGTGCAGTCTCCATGTTTACACCCATAGCCGCAAACACAATTGCAAAATTATCTTCTTCACCATCCTGAAATCAGGTGAGTGAAACAATCAGCTTCCTGTGAATTTATCGAAAGGTAGAAAGAAACAGCCATGTCTAGGACAAAGGCCTCATGTTTTCAGTGTTGGGAAATACTAGAGGTAACTGATAGCAACTAACACAACATGAAACTTTTTATTTTTGTATGTATCTTCAATTTTGAGTTCATTCTGAAGGGACAAGCAACTGGTTGTGACATATTCCAAAATTAAAATGAGACTTGAAAAGAACTTCATTAAAATTTCATAGTTGATTTACAATTAGAACATTAACTCATTCAAACCATCAAGTATGTCACGTTATTACTAGGCAAGCAATATTAGTACGTGAACCTTACCTCAAGCAGATCTCCAGTCTTCTCCAAACGTTTCACCAAACCAGCCTGACGACAAATCTGAGCAGCGATTTCATTATGGGGAAGACCAGCAGCTGAGAAGAGAGGGATTTTTTGCCCTCTAGCAATTGAATTCATGACATCAATTGTTGAAATCCCCGTCTGTATCATTTCCTCAGGATAGGTTCTCTCACTAGGATTAATAGAACTCCCTACAAAGTAAAAGATTAAAGGATAAGTAATGTAGCTAACAAACTACCAATTGCAAGCAACTTATACTGTTCAATTGTCATTTGGTCCACAAGCTTCCTACCAGAGATATCCAAATATGCCTCAGGCAAGATAGGTGGACCATTATCTATTGGCTTTCCAGAGCCATTAAAAATGCGCCCAAGCATATCCAAAGAGACAGGAGTTTTCAACACCTACAAAAGAGAGTCAGGAGAAGGGATACAGACAAATAAGCTCAAAAGAGCAGAAAAATTCAAAGGGGGTAAAATAAATAGTATTCAAAATGCACTCAAAACAGGCACTTCTAGTCTTCCCAAGTTTTTTCTACCTTAGCTTCCTACCGGTTAATCCAAACATTAGACACAATAATTGATTCACAACTCACAAGAACCAGGAAGTAGCAGACACCAATTCTAAAATAAGTTCAAAAGACATTGCAAAACGCAGTTGCTCTTTTCCTTCCTTTATTCTTTTTTCCCCTACTTGTACGTGCTTGCCTCAATACATTTGGGGATATTCCTCATTTACAAACTAAACAAATAACTAGTAAAACCTCTACAGGGCCATGGCAACTAAATTACACACATCATGATGCCAAGGGGCTTGTTTCTCTATGGGCATAAGAACAAGAAAGCAAACAAATGTTGGTATAAGCTGCCAATTCCTAATGATTATCATGTCCAAAAAACCAATAAACATAAACAATGGTCTAAAGGCTTGATTGCATAAACTTAACCTTATAACTAGAAAGGTTGGAAGTGGAAAACAAAAACATTCCCAAGAAGCCCGAATAAGCTATGTTAGTCAAACTCGGATATAAGTGTCGGTTATGGGGTAAGCTTCCGACATGGGTATATTCAATTTTTTTTTTCTAAGTTTTTAATGTACATCTAAGATATCCCCATACTCATGCCTAAATATGAGCCAGAATGGTTATTTGACAAGAGTTGGAGAAACATAGCAAATAAGAAACAGCCTGCTACTTATTAACGTTTACAGAGGATGTGACAATTACAATCAATAATTCCTCAATGGACATCACATGCTCAGTGTTTCATTCTTTTTAAGGATTACAAACCATGGTTCTAAGCAGAAATTAGATAGCTAATCTAACCGTATACTAAATACTAAACCTGTAATTAGAATTAAACACCAAACATTAATTTTATTCTAGACAAATACATGGGCCGATGTCATAACCTTTAGAAGAAAAAATATTGCAATATAAAAGCCAGTGTAACGCCAAAAGAGAGCCTTAGCTCACCACAAAACAGAAAAAGTCTACAAGGTCTAGTAATTGCATGACTTAATTCCCTTCGGTCTACTAAAGAACCAGATATGTCAAGATTCAAGAAACAACGTGTAAGCATGCCCTTTTAATGTCTAAATGCATACAATCAGACAAATGATGCCAACCGACCATCTTAATTAAAAATTTCCCAACAGAAAGAAGCAGCTACTTCTATTATTTTCCAGGTGTGTTGGCAGGTAAGCTATTTTCAAATCAAATTAGGAGATGCAAGAATAGGATTGAACATAAAAGAGAAAATTAGGCCGTCACATACCTCGCCTGTAAATTGCACAGTTGTATATTTGTTGTCAATTCCGGATGTTCCTTCAAAAACCTAGCCAAGGTGACATATAATTAGAGCTATGAAGGATAAAAGAATATGCTATTAGTGAAGTTGCAGCACCGGACATTATTCCTTTTGGCATGATATAAAGGTGCATATAATAGGAATTCATAGTTACAAAGGAAAGGTAGAGAATTTTAGACAGAAAATACCTGAACAACAGCTTTTTCTCCATCAACTTCAAGGACTTGACCACGTCTGGTTGTCCCATCCCCTAATCGAATATTAACAATTTCTTGATATTTGGGTCCCTAGAAAAAGCATGAAACGTCAAACAATAAGAAGTTGAAATCAAACCTAAACAAGCTTGAGAATGATACCAGATAATGAGTGAGGAAAACAGAACTTGCCTTCACTTTATCAAGGATTACTAAAGGCCCAGCAACTCCAGAAACAGTTCTATATTCTGTAATCAACTCAAGAAAAGTAATATAATTATTCTTTTAACTTTACCAGTTTCTTTCATGCAATAAATCCTGCTTGTCACAATGCATATGGCAGTTCTCAAGATTAGACAGAGCACTCAATACATAGTTAAAACATAAACCACTCAAACAAAAGCAAACAAAGTTTCTTATGATGATCATGCAACTAGTTTAAAGCAAGTAGTTTACCCATGCCAATCTCCAGTGTTCCCTCCTCCATTCCGTTAGTGTTTTCTGCCATACCCATTTTGTAGTTCTGTCAAGAAAGAAAGCCACAATGAGACAGAAAATTCATTTCTGGGCAGGAAATGCAAAAAGTAAAGAAAATAATTAAAAAAGTAATTGTAATTTCATTCTCAACTGCTTCAGAAAAAAAATATAGAAGCTTCAAGCTTGAAATTTTGTTAAACGTATCAAGCTTCATTCTCTAAACCACTCTAGCAAATTCCATAAGCTTGAAAAGTAGTTAAACAGTGGGGATTTGTTGGATTATTGATTTTTATACTTGGCTTTTTACTATTTCTTTGAGTATAACAGCAAATGAATCAGTAGAAAGCAAAGTTGCAATTGATTAAAAACTATTAAATGTCTAAATATAACAGCAGCTATAGAATAAGGTTCTTTATACGATACAAGTAAAAAAGCATTTTATTCTCCTAAAGATACATTGTCATTTCAAAATCTTCAAAAATAATGTTTCCATTTGAATCTAAACACGCTTGTCTTCCTTTTTTTTTGGGGGGGGGTTGATTATCATAAAATAAATCACGAATGACAAAAATAAAGGAGCACGACAGAGAATTCACAACCTGAAGATTAAGTAGTACAAGTAGCAAATCAAGCCGCACCTTAAAAGTAAATGGATTCCACTAATCTTCATGTAGAAGAAAATTACGAATGGAAGCGTTGCTTAAGAAAAAAAAAGGTTCCCTATTTATGTAGAAGAAACGGATTCCACTAATTTTCAAATTCATCTCAATTACATAGTTTGCTACACTTGAAATCCATTCAATAAAATGGCTTCCTTTAATCTTTAGTTATTCCAAATACACTGTTAATCCTAATCAGAATCTGGAGTCTATTATTTATCAATATGCAGTAATCACGTCATTCTAAATTCACAAAAATCAAACCAGTGCTTCCATATAAAGCGGACTTGACTAAACTAATGAGATAAACTATAGATCATGAAACCTCAGTTATCAGAAATGGTTCAAACCAATTAGAATTGAAAACTAGAGTTCCTTTTATATTTAATTCCCTTGTCCAGAGAGAAACTAAGTACCGAAAGTAACGTCCTTTGCAAATATAATTAAGAAACAAGAAATAAAAACTTCTCATATTAAAAATCGATCAAAAGTAGAAAAACAAAATTAAACAGAAAGGAAAATTAAACAACGTAAAAAATGTAAATCAGTAGGAGAAACAGATCGAATTAGAATGGAACTGAATCCAGTACGATTCATTTAAAGGAATTGAATCGAAGGAAATTGTAATTAATTGAATGGAAAATGAGATTTGAAACAAAAAGAAAAGCAAAAATTGAAAATAAAAACAAAAGGAACTTACATTTTTTGTGTTTTTCTGTTTCACAAGAAGCAGGGAAAGAAAGAGACAGAAGGGGATAAACTACAAAGTGAGATCTACTGCGATTTGCGAACCATAAAATCAAATATGATTTTTTTTTGTTTGGTAAACTATACCCTGTGACTCTAAAATAGGTTTTTTTTCAATTTAGTCTTTTTAAATAAGATAATTGTGCAAATTAGTCATCACTATTAAAATGTCAATGTTCTTTTATCGGATTAGTGATGTGGCACATTAACGGCTATTGTATTTCATTTTTTGTTGAGTCAAAAGTTTAGGGCCTCTCTATAAAGTTTAGGGGGAATTTTGGACTAATTATAAGGAGATCCCAAATTTTAGTTAAAAGTCAACAAAAAATAAAACATGTCAGTCACTCAACGGGCTAATAAACCACTCAGTATTCCGATAAAAGAAAACGGACATTTTAACAGTGGTGACTAATTTGCACAATTATCTTATTTAAAGTGATTAAATATAATAAAAAATTAAAGTGACCAAAATAGAACTAGCCCTATTTTAGAGTGACTATAAGTGTAATTTACTTTTTTTACTAATTAATGGCAAATAATTATTAAACGTAAGCAATATAAATGGTAATAATCTAACGAAAAGAAAAGGTTAACATAAAATCTCTCTACTCTTCATGAATTTATAACTTAATCCCTAAATTTCTATTTTTAAGAATTTAATTTTTTACTTTTCAAGTTTTAAAATTTAGTTTTAATTATTAACACTGTTAAAAATAATTTGTTAAATTTAAGTTCATTATAATGTTATTTTTTTTAGTTCTATCAAATATGATTTTTTAATTAAAAAATAATTTTAACAAAAAATAATAAAAATGTTAATAATTGAACCCAAATTTTAAAATTTAAAACATAGAATAACTAAATTCTTAAAAATAAAAGTATAAAAACTAAATTTTAAATTTATAAACAATATATGGGCTTATGACACATTTTAATCAAAAGAAAACCATGGGGGTGTACTATTTTTTTTAAGGTGGGTCTGGAAAGCAACTAATAATAACTAGTAATTAGATTTAGAGCTAACTAGTTTTTAATTGTACTTTGCTGTACGTATAAATTAAAATATATTTTAGGAGAACTAATTAGTATTTTCAAAAAAAAATGATTTTGTGTATTATACATATAAGCATTTTCAAGAAATTTTATAATATTATTTTGTTTTATTTTAAAAAATATATATTTCTTTTATTTAAAAAATTAATTTCATCAAATTCACAAATTAATTTAAAAATTCAAAATATTTTACATTAACATTAAAATAAACAACTTTTATGGGTAAAAAGTTAAGCATAAGAACTTGTTTAAAAAGGTATATTAGTTTAAAGTATAATAACCTTGTAGTTAAATCAATTTAATTTCGAGTACTTTTCTTTAATTCGAATTTAAAAAAATTTAAATTAATTTAAATTCGTATTCAAATAATCAAAATATTTTTTTAGATTAAGATGAAGACGACCCAGGACTCGATGATAGGGCACTCAATCCATTTGTCGGGAATAAAGGAGAAAGATTTGGTTCAGACACTTGATCTACATAAATACAAATGTTGTTAAAATTGAACAATTTTTTTTTCTACTAATATATTAATCCCGAGATTAATATCGACTGAAAAGTTAATATCTTTGACACTCTACATGTGGCTCAGTTGACTACTTGATTCAGGCAATGAAAAATTCATTCCCATGCAAGTATTTGACTTGGTTAATTGATTGCTAGTAATCGTCTTTACTCAACTGTGGTTCTTGTGTAGTTTTAATGTTGCCAAAAACTGCACAAATTAAAAAATTATTACATCCTGCACATAGATCTCTTGAAAGTTGTGTCAAGAAATACAGAAATTACAAAATACACACCTACACTTCTATTGATATTTACCAAGGGACATAACAGCACCAGATCTTTTCTCATCTGATGGTCGGGAATGTGACATTAGAATATATATGACCCAAAAGTGAAGGCAAATGAGGTATACCAAAGACCAAACTTTTGCTGTTGCATTTCTTCTTAAGAATATTGCACCTGCCAAAAATATAGCATCCAACTGCTTAATCATTGATCCAAGTTGCAGTTTTCCAGAACGAATTTTGTCTTGAACAGGATTCAACTTTGAACTTGAGAGACCCCATGTTCCTAATTCCAAATCACTTGATGTGGCATTATTCATATTCGTGGACTTGCCCTCTTCCAGCATCCTTGAAACTGCCTAAAGAAGTTCACAAGTACAAATTACAAGATCAGTGGATCAGTTCTGAAAAACAGTAATGCTAATTAATTCATAAACTAGGTACCTCAATTCTAAATGACAATGTCGACTTTTCCGAGGATAGTGCCTCAACCTGCAGAAGAAAAACAGAGTGGACGAATGAGTCTAAAAGAAAGATTGCTATTTAATCTAGTGAGGAGCTTAACAAATGAAGTAACTCTTCAATATCAATTTGTTTTTTCATGTTATTCAATAAATGCATGCATTTCACCATTTGGCATCGGTGTTGCAGAATTGAGTTATTGCAGAAAGATGCTTGGGTTAATCATTCCACAGATTTTGGCAAGTGACCAATTAATTTTTGGAGCCAAAATTAATTGTTTCTCTGCTAATGTTTGTCATCCTGCATGCTATAAAGTCAACAAATTTAAGCTAAAGTAAAGCAAAATAAAATAGTAATTCACACCTTCGCCTTAAAGCTGAAAACATTTTATGTACGATATAATTTATATACAGACACACAAACAGATATATTACTTATTAGGTTGCTAAGGTTCACTCTGTCCTTGCACTTTAAGCACCTAATGACTACTAGACAGGAAAAACATCAATGTTACACTTATTAAGCAGAATCATTCACAAGCACAAAATTTGAAGGACAGACCTGAGCTTGTTTCTGAATTAAATGATCAGTCAGCTGTCCAAGCCTTCGCTTCAGCTCAACTTCTACTTCTGTTGGGTCCTCCACGGCTTTCCCTGTCAATTCAATGCTTGCTTCCAGTTGTCTTGCCTGTTTGTAACAAGCAAATCGAATTGAAGTACAAAAACACCTAAAACCATTCCATGCTAATAAAGTAATAATAGGCTATTTTTCTTTTTAGAAGAAAAAGGTCTTTGTACCTTCTTAAATTTCTTAGATAAACCCCTACATTTGTATTTCTACCATACCAAACTCAACCCTTTAAGGACTATTTTTGTTTAATAGAACCCTGACCAGGATGGAAACCAATAAAAATCTGTTATCTTAGCCATATCAGCATCTATGACACCATTTACCTTGCCATATCAGCATTTACAAAGGCAACATATGTGGCTAAATAAGGGATTTAAAGATACTGTTGTGGCATCTGCATGCCATATAAGCTAGGGCTATAAGCCAAATAAATGCCAACTTAGCATGAATTTTCATATGTTGCCATGTAGATGCTGATGTAGCAAAGACAATGACCATGTAGATAGCTGATCTGCAAAAATAAAGTACTTAAACAACTTTATCAACAATACAGACCTAATTGAACATTGTAATACTCAATTTTAGCCCGGGCTCACATATGGAAACATAATTTTTGAGGATATGCAATCTTAGATATGATATGCAATATTAGATATGATATATAATCTTAGATATGATATGCAATCTTAGAATATATGATTTTGTAATCTTAGAGATTTAATTTGTAGATACCCTTTAATCTCAGTCGTTAATGTAATTGATCTGTACCGTTGGATTTGGGGAGGCTCAACTATAAATAGAGGCCTCTCCCTTCATTGTAAAAAAAAAAAGGGGAGGAAAGAGGAGGAATAAAAAAGAACGATTGGCAGTTTTTTTTAAATGTGGCTTACTATTTTTTTCTTTCGATTATTTTTTTTATTCATGATTTTAAAAAAGGGAGAATGTGATACCATTGCGAATTTTATTTATTTTTTATTTAGCCCCTCTGTCTTTTAATGTTTTTGTAATTAAGTTTTCTTTATTTTTTTAATTTACCCTTTTATTTATTTTAAATTCCAATTTAATCCTTTTGAACGACACCGTTTTAGAGGAGAAGGGAAAATTTCCCTTCCAGCCCCTCTATGTAATTCGCTCATTCAATTTAGTCCTCCAAATTTTATTTATTTGTAGATTTACCCCAAATTTGTTTACTTGTAGTTCAATTTAATCCTTTTTTATATTTTTCTTAAAATTAGTTAATTTTGTTAATGTAATTATTATTATTTTCATATGTAATTATTATTATTTTAGCTATATATATATACACTTGTTTCTATGTGCGTATTTATATTTTTAAAAAAAAATAATATTTTTCGCATATTTATTTTTTTTAATATGAGGTAATTATTTTTATTTTATTTTATTTTATTTATATATAATTATTTTTTTATAATCTATATATGTTATATTTATCTTTGTATATATATGTATGTATACATATTAATATTTTTAACCAGTTTTTTATATACTTGTATATATATATGAATATATTTATTTTTTTTAAATGCTCAAATATATGTATTTTTTAACACTTACTTTATAATTTATATTTTATTTTCACAAATGTATTATATATTCTGCTTTTATAAATTTTAATCCAAAGTTACATATGTAAATTATGTGTATGGCTTTTAATTTCAATGTATATATTATGTGCCTTTTATTCTTTATATTTTGTTTATTTTCTTCATTCGATTATTAATTCATGTTTTCATTTATATGTTAAAAAGAATTGTTTTTTATGATCTATTTGATATTTTGTATGTGATTATTTTTATTATGTATATTGATTTTATTTATTCATTTATTTATATTATTTCTAGGCTATTGTAATATTTATTATTGCATTGTATATTTAATATAGCATCACATCATTCTTTACTCGATTTCAAACTTTTCAAATTTGAGAGAATGCTTGAATTTAGGATTTTCAAGGAAATTGAGCCCTAATGTATTGGGTTCCGATTTTCTTCGTTAAGTCTAACAATCGAGCATTTCTCTTTGATCAAAAAATAAGAATTCATTATTGGAAATTCAACACGTTGTGTCCTAACATATTGGATGTGACGGATTGATTTCTCGAAATGAAATTTTTTTCTAAAAACAATAAAGGAAATATTCCGAGTTTGGGATTTTAAAGGAATTGTGCCCTAACGTATTGGGTGTGATTTCTTAAATCTTGGATAAGTGGATGTTCTTTTAAAGTAAAGGAAATATTCCGAGTTTGGGATTCTAGAGGAATCGTGTCCTAACGTATTGGGTGTGATTTCTTAAATCTTGGATAAGTGGATGTTCTTTTAAAATTTTATTGTACAAGTATTTTGGCCCAATTCATTTTGGGGAAAATTAGAATGTTGTGCCCTAACGCATTGGGTGTGGTATCTTCTTTCTCTGAAATAATAAGGGTCTTAATACGTAGCCTTTTAAGTTTTGCTAAGGATTACGTTTTTTCTAAATTCTCGACCTTAAGACACTAATTAATTAACTAGGTACCAATTTTGGGCGTTACGAGGGTGCTAATCATTCCTCATACGTAACTGACTCCCGGATCCGTTTTTCTAAAACTCGTAGACCAAAGTCGTTTTTTAGGTGATCCAATCACACCCTAATAAAGATTGGTGGCGACTCCCAATTTTAATTTTTTAAAAAGTCGACAACCTAAAACATTTTTGTTTTTCAAAAGATGGTTTCAACAAACATAATAATGCTTTAAAGTCTTAAATGGCTACAAGGAAGATTAGGAACTTATCTGGGAAATTGGGGAATGTACAGTGTTGTCAAGGCATTGTGCCTTAGGCCTTAGCACCAAACAACAAAAGCGTTTCAAACCCTTTTGAGGGAGGCGCACACCTAGTGCACCTAAGTTCTAGTGCGTGCACACTTTCCCAATGCAAGAGCAAAAAAAAAAAGCTTACCTAATCGAAATTCTATTTAATGTCTTTTACTTTCATTAGCTTTACTTTACCAGTAAGATAGGTGATAATATCAAACTCTTCACTTCTCAATATTTATGTATTCAGCAACAAACACAAAACCATAAGGAAATCATGGATATGGCCCAACAAAAGAAAGAAAATGAAAATTTTGCATGTTTAGTAGATAAACTGAATCATTCTTTAGAGTTTATTATGATAATTATATATCTTATGCTTATTATATATATGCACACAAAAACACACACATGTATATATTATGCCTTCACTCAAGTTAGCACATTTTTTGCATATTACACCTCAAGCAATATAAGGTTTCTAGCACCTAATTGCACCGTTCACCCTTGATACCACTTGGAATGCATCTAGACTTTTAATACTTTAGCCAATACATAAAGGATTGAGTGAGTTTGCCTCTAAAGCTTTGCTTATTATTGTTAGAGTATGGTTGAGTCAGGAATTGACTTCTGTGAGAATTCTGTTAAGTCTAATTGTTAGTTGCTATTAGTTACTAATAATTGTTAGTTGTTATGAGCAGTTATCAGCTTCATGTTGCCTATATATAGTGGCACAAGTTCTTCTCAAAAACTAATCTTGATGTATTCTTTCTCTTGATTTAATACAAGATTTCTTCAGTATAGAATTTAACATGGTATCAGAGGTTTGTTCGTTCTTGAGGTAGTCGTTCATGACTTCCCCTTCTAGCCCATCTGCTGTTCAATCTGTTGCACCGGCGATGTCGTCAGTTCTACCGGATGAAGTGGTTGATAGTCGGTTTTTTTCTACCAAAAAGATCAGCGTGCTTCTTGATGATCATAATTAATTGTTATAGCGTCAGCAAGTTCTCTTAGCAGTAAAAACTTATAAGCTTCAGAAGTTTATTGATCCGCAATTTGTTCCTCCTTCTCAGTTTTTTCTTGATGATGCTGGTATCTCACAAAAAAATCTAGAGTTTGCTCGTTTTGAACAGCAAGATAGTGCTCTTGCGTCGTGGTTATTGTCATCGGTGAGTATTGTTGTTCTTCCTCATCTTATTGGTCTTGATATGAGTCTCCAGATTTGGAATGCTCTTGTTAGTTTGTTTGGCAGCAAAACTACTTCTCAATTAATGTTTTATAGAAGGGCGTTACATTCTCAACGTAAGGCTGATTTGTCTATGAAGGAGTTTTTGATGAAAATTAAAGGCTACTGTGATAGCCTTATTAGTTGTGGAGAGGCCATTAGTGAACGAGAACATGTTACAGCTATCATAAATGGTCTATCGTCCGAGTATGAGTCAGTACTTACAATCATTACTGCGAGTTCAATTCCTTACAGTGTCCAGAGTGTTACTACTATGTTACTTGATGCTGAAGCTCGTTAGCAACTAGTTGTGTCTGATGCTCCTAGTTCTGCCAACATGGTCACTCATCAGCCTACTGTCTCTGCTGACAATAATTCTTCTCTACCAGCTTATCGACCCTCATCAGGTGCTCGTGGTCGTGGGCGAGGTCATTTTTCAGGTTCGTGATTTCAGTGCCAGTTATGTGGGAAGGTTGGTCATTGTAACACCCTTTACCCGAGACCGTCGCCGGAATCGAGCACGAGATGTCATCCAATTTAACTTACCAATTCAGAGCATAAAAATTTGCTTTTAAAATTAAATTCATTGTTCACAACAAAACTGTCCACCTGCATGATTGTCACTAATTTAATTATAACTCAAGTTACGAGACTCAAAATTTAAATCTGTAAATTTTATCTGAAACTAGACTCATATTCCTACTTACCATAAAATTTTCAGAATTTTTGACTTAGCCAATTAGTACAATTTATTCATTAAAGTATCCCCTGTTTCACAGCTCAACAGGTCTGACCTCTTGGCACTAAAAATAAATTATCTAATTGCACAGAATTCATATAAGGTTATCATTTGTTTCTTTTGAAAATAGACTCACTAAGAAATCTATACATATAAATTATGACCCATAATTATTTCTGTACAATTTATAATGATTTTCCAAAATCAGAACAGGGGACTTCAAAAACCATTCTGACCCTGTCTCACTAAAATTCAAATATCTCAAAATACAAAATTCCTTTGCCTACACCGTTTCTTTTATATAAAAATATACTTGATAAGCTTTAATTCCATATATAATTCATTCTTTAATTCCATTTATACTATTTATGGTGATTTTTCACATTCACGTCACTGCTACTGTCAAAGAAACTACTTCTTTGTATTAGCTACCATTTACACATACATAATACCAAAACATAATCTTTACTAACCATTTCAATAGCTAATCTTAGCCATATCATATGAACATACTCAAAATGATTAAGACTCTATACATGCCATAGTTTAAACATTTTGAAAAGCATATAATACCGAGATGATTATGATAGTGTGATACGAGCTCCGACGATCCCCAATTCGACCAAGTTCAAATCACTATAAAACAAAGGAAAAGAAGAAAGATGTAAGCTACTAATAGCTTAGTAAGTTACATGTAAACAATAATTACTCATTTAATAATTAACACTTTTAACATATAACTAATCAAAACATTTCCTAGCAATTTCAATCACTTACACATGCACAATCTTACCAATTCACTTGCATATACATTTTCACACTTAACCTTTATCACTTATGCTCATTCTTTTCAAATGTACCTGTATACATACTTCATTTCATATTCACTTTAACTCATTATTAATTCCGTTGAACACTCGGAATATACACAGATACGTAGAGATTTAGCACATAAGTGCAACACTGATATGTAGCCGAAGCTACCACTGTTATGTAGCCGAAGCTACCACTGAAACGTAGCCGAAGCTACCACTGATCAATAACACTGGAAATGTCCACGGGTCTGCAACACATGCTAGATCACTCAGCACTCGGGACTCACTGTAACACTGATCTCTAGTGACATGTCACTTGTATCCACTTCTATTCCTAAGTTCAACCGGGAATTTACACTTAACACTTTATTTTCAACACTTTAACACTTGAATAATTCATGAATAATTTTCCTTCCACATTGAATATTAATTCACATATCAAATATAATTCACAATTTATAAAAATATAACTATTATTTACACGTAACTTACCTCGGATGCAAAACGACTATTTTTGTAATTTAGTCGATAACTTTCTCTTTTCCCCGATCACTTCCACTATTTCTTCTTTCTTGATCTATATTAACACAATTTAATACATTTTATCAATATTTCATTCAAATACAATTCATACACAACATTTTGGCAAATTTACATTTTTCCCCGTAACTTTTCAAAAATTCTACTTTTGTCCCAAAGCTCGTAAAAATAAAATTCATTAAATTTTTAAATTTCAAACTTCACTAAATCATATTTCATGCTCATAACAGCCCTCAATTTCACAAAATCACAATTTTATGCACACTTTACCATCTTTCACAATTTAGCCATTTTTCAACATTTTCATCAAAATTCATCTAGTAAAACTTGTAATTAACACTTCAAACATTCATTATCTAACATCACTAATCAATTTACAATTATATCATGAATGGGTCAATTTTTAAACTTTAATTTCATTTAAATTAAATAGTAGAAACATGAAATTCAAGCATCAATAAGCATAAAAATACGAAAATAATTAAAAACAGGGCAAGAAATCACTTACAATTGAGCTTAGAAAAATCAAGAACCCTAGCTATGGTAACATGAAACTTTCGGCAGCAAGCTTCTGATTTTTAAGAAGATGGACACTTATTTTCTCTTTATTTTGTCTTTTTCTCAATTTGGACAAAATTGCCCTTGACCCATTACTTAGATATTTTTCTAGAATTACCCTTTTGTGTCCATAACACTAATTTATGGTCTAATTGTCACATAAACACTTCCAATTTCATGCAATAATTCAATTAAGTCATTTAATCACTAATTAGACACACTTTGCATTTTTCTCGATTTAGTCCTAAAAATTCAATTAGGCACTAAATCATTAAAATTTTCTATTCACATTTTCACACAATATTTCAATCAATCAGTAACTAATAAAAATTTATAAAATAAAACTATTTCACTTCGGATTTGTGGTTACGAAACCACTATTCCGATTAGGCCCTATTTCAGGCTATCACAGTCATCTTGTTGATCGGTGTTATTACCGATTTGATACCACATATAAGAGTACAGGTTATAGACCGCCTCCTTCTCCTCAGGCAAATGTTTGCATGGTTGGCAATGGTGCTTCGCCTCATCCCTGGATGCCTGCCTATTCACAACAGTTATGGTATGCCCCTCCCGCACCTACTCCGCTGTGGACTAATCCTTTTGCTGCTAATCACTTGCAGCATGCCAGTACATTTGTCCCAGGATCATCATCATCAATTCAGTCTCAGGCTCTTATTGTTACACCTGAAACTGTGGGTGATAACGCATGGTATCCAGACTCAGGCGTACCTCACCACCTCACTAATTCCCCTTCTTCTCTGAGTGACAGTACACCATACACTGGCTCAGGTAAGGTGTATATGGGTAATGGTAATGGTAATGCTCTCTCTATCAGATCCACTGGTCAGTCTTCTCTCCTTACACGGTCACGTCCTTTGTTCATAAAGTCTCTGTTGTGTGTGCTTGAGATAACCAAAAACCTATTATTGGTATCTAAGTTTACTAAAGATAATCGAGTAATGTTTGAGTTTTTGCCTACACAGTGTTGTGTTCGCGACCTTCAAACCAATGAGATCCTGCTCAGAGGTTCCGTGCATAGTGGGCTGTACAAGCTTGACTTATCTGGCTCATCTCAACCAGTTGGGTTCCCTACTTCAGTTCACTGCTGTGCTGCTACTAAGCTTCTCCCTCTCAGTCTATGGCACTCTAGACTAGGACACCCCTGTACTGCTACGCTTAAAAAGGCATTACACCGTTGTAATATAGATTTTGGCTCGTCTGCAGATTCTATTTCATGTGTTGCTTGTCATTTAGGCAAAGAATGCAAGTTGTCATTTTCTAAGTCTACCTCTGTGTATTCTACGCCGTTACAATTGATAGTTGCAGATGTTTGGGGTCCTACTCCAGTTTTCTCTAGTGGCTTTCGTTACTATATAGCCTTTACTAATGCATGTACCAAGTACACATAGATTTATTTTTTAAAGAGAAAGTCTGAAGTGCAGCACATTTTTCCACTGTTTCATAAACAAGCTGAACGGTCTTTTGGTTGCAAACTGCTTGCTTTACAAATAGATGGGGGTGGTGAGTTTCAGGCGTTAAGGAATTACTTGTCTCAACAAGCTATTCAGCGGAGGATTTCATGTCCATACAGTTCTGAGCAAAACGAATTAGTTGAGAGAAAGCATAGACAGATCGTAGAAGTTGGCTTATCCATGTTAGCTTATGCTGCTATGCATTTGTTCTACTGGAATGATGCTTTCAGCAGTGCGGTATACTTGATAAACAAGTTACCTTCTTCTCCAATAAGTAAAATGTCACCCTATGAAAAATTATTCCAGGTTCCACCGGACTATTCTTTTCTTTGAGTCTTTGGATGTTTATGTTTTCCGAATCTTTAACCATATAACACTGACAAACTATAGTTTCGTTCCACTCCTGCACATTCTTAGGTTATTCGCCTCTACATAAGGGTTATCGGTGTCAAGATGCTAATGGAAAATTGTATATTTCTCGTCATATTACATTCCATGAGTCAACATTTCCTTTTAAAAAAGAGTCACTCAAATATGACCCCACCACCACTGTCTTATCAAAGTCTAGTTCCAAGTTACTTGTCATGCTACCTTGTTCTCCATCACTCACTACATCAACTACAGCTCACAATCTCCTTTGGTGTCTAGTAATAGTACCTCCCCTAGCCCATCCTATCAACCTACTACTTCTACATCTACTCCACCTATCTTACCTAGCCCATCCTATCAACCTTCTGCTTTAACATCCCCTCCACCTGCTTCGTGTCCACCTGTTGTTTCCTTACTATCGTCACCTATTACATGTCACCCTACTGTTATTCAACCCACTACACACCTCAATTCTCATGCCATGGTCATATGTAGCAAAGCAGGAATATTTAAACCTAAAGCATACCTAACCACAACAGTCTGTTCATCAAGTGATACGCCTGTAAACATTCATAAAGTAATGAAGAATGAGCATTGGCAAGTAGTAGTACACAATGAGCTACAGGCCCTTCGTAACAACAATACAAGGAATTTGTGCTCTCTTCCCGTTCATCGACGCGTTGTAGGTTGCAAATGATTGTTCAAAGTAAAGAAAAAGGCCGATGGGACAGTGGACAGGTATAAAGCTCGGTTAGTGGCCAAGGGTTTTTCTCAACATGCTGGAGTTGATTTTCGCGACACATTCAGCCCTGTGGTTCATGCAGCAACCATCCAAATCGTGCTTGCTACTGCTGTTATGAGAGGGTGGTTTTTGAGGCAAGTCGATGTCAATAACGCCTTCCTCAATGGTGATTTGACAGAAGAAATATACATGGAGCAGCCACTTGGTTTTGAGGTGTCAGATGCAAATGGTCAGCAACTAGTGTGCAAGCTGAACAAAGCGCTTTATGACCTACGCCAAGCACCTCGAGCGTGGTTTCATACACTTAAACAGTGCTTGGTTACTCAACTTGGTTTTAATACCTCAAAAGCTGGTACTTCATTATTTATTCGTATTTCATCAGGGAGCGTGGTGCTACTTAAAGTATATGTGGATGATATTATGATAACAAATAGTTCGAATGATGAGGTGGACAGTGTGGTTCATCAACTTCATAATTGATTTGCACTCAAAGACATGGGGCAACTAGATTTTTTTTTTAGGTATTGAAGTACAACATATGGCGCAAGGGGTGTTGCTCAGTCAGAAAAAATACATATTAGAAATTCTTACTAAGACTGGTATGATAGGAGCTATAACTGTTCCTACACCTATGGTAAGTGTTCCAAAATTAATTGTCTCAGATGGTAGTTCTCATTTCACTGATGTTCCTCTATATCGAAGTACAGTAGGGATGCTCCAGTATTTGTGCATCACTCGACCAGAATTATCCTTTTGTGTTAACAAGTTGAGCCAGTATATGAATTGTCCAAGTGAGACTCATTGGAGAGCAGTCAAACGTGTGCTAAGATATCTTATTGAGACTATTGACCATGGTTTGATTTTCACCAAAGGGAATGTTGAGGTTGTTGGGTATTCAGATGCTGACTGGGCCTCGTCTGTTGAAGATCGACATTCCACCACAGGGTATGTCGTGTACCTCGAGCCAAACCCTGTTGCATGGTGTTCAAAGAAACAAAATGTTGTGTCCAGGTCATCCTCTAAAGCATAATATCGAAGTCTCGCCAACTATGTGTCAGAGCTTTTGTGGGTTAAACAACTGGTAGATGAGATTGGTTTGTCACAGTCGATACCTGTGATCTGGTGCGACAATACATCAACAGTAGCTATAGCTGCAAACCCCACACATAATGCACGAATGAAACATGTAGAAATTGATCATCACTTTATTCGGGAAAAGATTCTTACTTGAGTTCTGCAGGTAAGCTTTGTCCCATCATCAGATCAAATTGCGGATGTTCTTACCAAGCCAATTACACCTAAGCAGTTTGAATCATTTCGTCAAGCACTTCGAGTCTTCACACTCAATGAGGTTCACAAATGTTCAAACAACAAAGAAACTGGGAGAATGTTAGAGTATGGTTGAGTCAGGAATTGACTTATGTTAGAATTCTATTAAGGCTAATTGTTAGTTGCTGTTAGTTACTAATAATTGTTAGTTGTTATGAGCAGTTATCGGCTTCATGTTGCCTATATATGGTGGCAGAAGTTCATCTCAAAAACTATTCTTGATGTATTCTTTCTCTTGATTTAATAGAAGATTTCTTCAGTATAGAATTTAACAATTATCAATGATAGAAGTGAGTGGTGATAGAAAATTTGTTAACCAAATGGTTAAGATTCAAAACCACTTTCTTACTTTGAAGCTTAACCATTAAATTAACAAATTTTTCATCCTCGCTCCTTTTCATCCTACATACCAAGTAGAGACTTACAGCCAAACTCTCGAAATTAATTTGTGAATTATAAAGACACCACAACTGATAATAAAAATATAATAAACAAGATATATTTATCTGGGCACACCTTATCAAAATTAATGTCTCTTTGCCTCTTGCATCTGAGTTTTAACCCATCTATGTCTTTCTTAGAGAAATGACTTTTCTAACATAACCACTAGTTAAAAGTCAACATGGATTTTTTGTATGCATAAACTAAAGGCTACTCTCACACCTTCCCTAGTGTTCCAAGCTCTACAACTATTACCACTTTCTTTCTCCTACAGGTACAAAAAGAATCCTCTCTGTTGTCCTATATACGTTTTAAGCTTTGACTTTAATTTATACAACAACATCCAACATCATCTTCTAGCTTTTTGGAGTTGTTCGCTACAAGGATATGCAATGCTTAATTTTCCCAAAGTAGGTTTAAAAGGAAAAGTGGGAAAGATGATATGGCTTAAAAAATAAAAGGTATTTTGCTACTTTTAAGCCCCAAAAATCAATAAATGGGCCTCAATCCTACTATGTAGGAACAGGAATGACTAATATGACCTTATTTCTATATGCTAGATTTTTCATATAATTTTAGTAACTAAATGGATACAAATGCATGACTGAGCACTATTAAGTTGAGAGATGTTGATCGTTATATCCATATGACTACTTGTCCATTCTAGTAAAAAAAGGAAACATGCAGCTAACAATGGCTGAATGGCGTAATTGAACTTTATGTAACTTGCCATATCATTGCAATTTATATAACTGAATGTGAACATCTAGAGAGGGCAAAAAGAGAGAGAATAAGAGAGAAAGCTAGCCTTGTCTTGCAACTGTCCAATTTTATCAGCGACAAGAGAGTACTCTGCCTCGAGGATTTCACATCCAAATTCAATTCCCTTTGATGCTGCTAACTACAACATTTTAAAATTAAAAGTTAACAGATAAGATTATCCAAAGAATCCTTTGGTACAAAGAATTTTTGCTGAAAATGCTAGATTATAGCAGTCTCTGTAGTCAGTATTTTATAGATACAATATGATACAATGAACTACTTCACTTGGTTCAGATTAGTTCCACTCTGATGATTACTGGCAATCCTCCTCTTTAGTTCTACAAGGTGAAAAAGAAGTATAAGTAACTTGTAAAGTCCAATAGAAATAGGTCCTTATTTCAGCATAGTATTAGTCAAGAGATTGCTTATGACATTCCCTATGCCCAAAAAGCAGGAGTCTCATGCACCATACAACCCCTTTAACCTCTTAGCCCATACTATTTTGGTAGTTCAATCGCAAAATTTATGTGTCTGTATTTCCAGAATATGAATGTGTGACTTGTTATAATTGATTCTATTAACAGCACAAAAGAATGGAACTCTCATCTCAACGAGATAATTATCTTGTTCTCAGCGAGTATATGATATATCCAAGAGTTGTTGCCCTAAATTATAACAATTAGATGTAAGCAACATCATCATTGTCAATATGAAAAATTAAAGGCATTTAAAACATTTCCATCTATTCAAGTTATTGAAAAGACACTACTATTGAATACCAAAAAAGCCAGAAAATCTAATTAAAATTAAATTTTGCCCCAAAAAAAAAAGAGAAAACTGCAGTGAGGCTTAAAAGATTTTGCATCCTATCATTTAAGAACCAACAGTTAACCACTCCCAAAGGACTTGAAGAATCTTATGCGAGCAAATGTAATGACCCAAAATTAACAGGCACCGGAAAAATGAGTCATAGGGCCTCCGTTTTAGTAAACCGAGTTCGTAAATAATTATTAGGAGTAACCATGAGTCTAGTTGAATGTTTAATTAGGTTCAAATTGGGTGAATTTCGCTTAGTTAATAGATATTAGGAAAAAAGACTGAATTGAATAAGGTGTGAAAGTCTAATTATAGATTAAAAGAAGATAAAGGGGACTAAATAGGCAATTAAGCCTATTCTAATGAATGAGGCGGCAAAAGATTTTTATGATTGTTTAATCATAAAAGATATTATTATTGTTATTATTGTTATTATATTATAAATTAAATTGATATTATATTATGAAATAAATTAAGAAAAGACACGTGTAAGGTAAAAATAAAATACAAGTGTATTAATTTAAATGAGTACATTTGTATTATTTATATATAGTTAGTAAAAATATATTTTATTATTTATTATTAATTAGTAAAAGATTTTTATATGATAAATAATTAAAATTATGACAAGTGGATGGTGATGATAAAATACAAATGTAAAATATATGTGTGTACATTTGCAATATTTATATTTTTTATTAAATAGATATTTATAATAATAATAATTATTGTTATTATTATTTAATTGATATTATATTATTAGATTAATGAACAAATTAATAAGTTGACAAATGTATGGTGATAGAAAGTACAAGTGTAATAAATCAAATACATACAATTGTAAAATACATATTTATTTATTTAATATTTAAGAAATAATAATTATTAAACTAAAGTAAAATGAAAGCATAAAAAGAAACAAAAAAAGGAAATAGAAAGAAACAGAATAGAAACGAAACAGGGAAAAAAAAGAAAGAAAAGAAAAAGGGAAAAAAAGTAAGGAGAAATAGGGTTTTAAAGCTTGGAGTTTAATTTGGTAAGTCAATTTAGTCCTTTTTTTTATAATTTTGATGTTTTTGGAGTCCTAGAGTTGAATATTATTGAATTTAAGTTGAAATTTTGAAAATTATTAGATTTTTTAGTAGGGTTCATGTTGAATAAATGATTGAATTAGGGGTTTAATTGATAGAATTATTGATTAGAATTGATTAAAGGATTAAATTGTAAACTAGGCTATAAGTTTTGTGTTGTAGGGACTAAATTGAAAGAAATTCGAAATTATGAAATTATGATAAAAATTTGATAGTTAAATTTAAATTTATATGGAATTTGGATAGGAAAAATAGATGAATTTAGTTAGGACTAAAATTGGAATTTAAGTGAAAGTTAAATAGAAATTTAGTATTTATTGTAAATTACTGATATATTAATGGTTGTAAATTATTTTAATTTTCGTAGCTAACAAAGAACCTGAGACATAGGCACCAAAAGGAAATGAAAAAATTATCGAGGAGAAATCGTAAAATTCGGGTTTGTATTACTATAATTCAAGTTATTCATTATTAAATATTAATTTTAAATTTATTTAATTTATGGTAAGTAAATATTGAGGGTAAGTAACTTTATTGAATTGAAATTAGAAAATTGAATTGAATAAGAAATATGTGTTAGTATTGAATTGAATTTTGATTAGTGAATGAAAAAGTGAATTTGATATTGAAAGTAAATTTTGAAATGAAAGTGAATTTGAATTGAGAATTGGAAACCCTATTAACTAGTCGGGCCAAGTCGGATATAGTTGGCATGCCATAGGATTAGAAGAGTTCAGGGATACTTCGACCTCGAGTCGATGAGACACTGGGTGTCACTATTTTACTTCGGATAGATTTGATGAGATACTGAGTATCACTTTATTTCGTCTAGGCCGATGAGCCACTGGGTGTCTACTTTGCTTCGAACTATCCGATGAGGCACTGGGTGCCAATCTAGTGTGTTTGGTTGGATCTATATATCCACCAAAGTCCGAGTCTGTTAATAGGGGTTATTAATTGAAAAGTTAAATCGAATGAAATGAATCAGTTGAGCCATTGAAAAGAAATGTGATTGTGGAATATAATTTGAAAATGTGAATTGAATATGAAAATGTGAATAGAAAGCATGAACTAAATGTTCATGAGATAAATAATGGCTCAATGTGATAGTGTATGATAATAACTATTGAAAGCCAAATTGAATTGTAGATATTGAGAAAAGAAAGTTAAATAAGAATTAGTTTGATAAATTTTTAAAGTTAAATGATTTAATTTACTTGGTTATTATATTATAATTTGAATTATAGTAATACCACTGAGTATGATATACTCAGCGTACGGTTGTTTCCGTGCGCAAATTAGTAAAAATTAAGGTTCCGGCTTAGCATCCAGAGCGATCCCGACTCCAGTGTAAAATTTGGTGATGTAATCTTTCTTTTGGTAAAGTGGCATGTACTTAGATGTTATATTGGTCACTTGAAAATGTCTTATGCTTTTGGTTGAAAATGATACTAATGATATTTTGATACTTAGTGTAATGAAATGAAAATAGAATTATCATAACATATTTGGTATATTTGATAACAAGTTGAAATAGAAAGAATGAATTTTATTAATTTAAACAATATATGCGAATATTTATTTAGTAAATTACTAAGTTGATGTTTAAGATATATTTAGGTGTTTTTGAATACGAAATTGTATGGATTATGATATTGGTTTTGAACTGGTTGCGGGTTGAAATTGCAGGGAATGTTCAATATTTATAAAAGGGTTATATTGAGTTTTTTTTAAATGAAGTCAATTAGTAATAAAAAATATTTATATAAAATTATGATAATATTATAATATGTTTGTTATTTGTTTAAGAATTATTTGTATATTGTCTGATATGTCTGGTATGTCTGGTAATGCCTCGTAACCCTATCCAGGAGATAGTTTAGGGTTAGGGGGTGTTACATTTTTTTAATATCAGAGCTACTAGGTTTAGCCTATTCTCAGCCGAAATCGGGTTTAGGAATTGAGTCTAAAAATACATGCCACTGTCGGGTCAAAATTGACTCAGGATTTTTAAATGCTGACCTATTTGTTTGTTTCTGTTTTATAAATTAAAGATGTCAGATGAAAGAATAGAATATACTAATCAGGAAATGTATACTGGAGATCAAGAATCATACGGGTTAGATGAAATCGAGTCGGTAACACCTAGCATAAACCCTATAAGAAATCAACCTCCTAGAGTAGAAAGAAGAAATGATAGAGATGATTTTGATATATTACGAGTAATTGCCAATGCCTCACAAAGAGTAACGGGAATTGCTCCTGCTACGACTTCAGTACCAATTCAAAGACGGGCCCCGATAAAAGAATTAATGAAATATGGTGCTACTGAATTTATAGGTCTGAAAGGAGTTGATCTATCAACAGCTGAAAATTGGATGGAGTCGACCAAAAGAATTTTACAGCAATTGGAATGTATCCCCTGAGAGTGCTTGATTTGTGTCGTTTCTCTGTTACAATGGGAAGCCTATCTATGGTGGGAATCAGTGGTTCGACATCTACCGGAAGATCAGATAACGTGGGATCTGTTTCAGAAAGAATTTCAAAAGAAATATGTTGGAGAGATGTATATTGAAGACAAGAAACAAGAATTTTTAATGCTACAACAGGGTGACATGTCAGTGATAAATTATGAGAGGGAATTGTCGAGACTCAGCAAATACGCCTCAGAATTTATACCGACTGAAGCTGATAGTTGTAAAAGATTCTTACAAGGATTGCATGACGAGATCAAGGTACAGTTGGTATCTCACCGTATTACTAAGTTCGTAGATTTAATTGAACGAGCCAAAATGGTAGAGGAAGTGTTGGGCCTCGACAAAAAGACTGAAAATGTCAGACTAACCAGGAAACGTGTGGGAACTATCAGCTCAAATCCTCAGCCAAAAAGATCAAAAGAATCTCAAGGTAGTTGGAGACCCAGTTATAGATCGGATAAAGGCAGTAAAAGCAGAGGGACCTCTATGTTTCTTCCCACAGTGTTGGCAATCTGGAATTTCCATATTTCGAGATAGACCTCTCACGCTACCAGTAGATACTGTCATCTGTTTCCCTCTGCTTTTACCACTTCTATCCAATCTATAACTGGGTCTCCAACTACCTTGAGATTCCTTTGATCTTTTTGGCTGAGGATTTGAGCTGATAGTTCCCGCACGTTTCCCGGTTAGTCTGACATTTTCAGTCTTTTTGTCGAGGCCCAACACTTCCTCTACCATTTTCAGTCTTTTACTAATTAATAATAAATAATAAAATATTTTTTTACTAACTATATATATAATACAAATGTACTCATTTAAATTAATACACTTGTATTTTATTTTTACTGTACACTTGTCTTTTCTTAATTTATTTCATAATATAATATCAATTTAATTTATAATATAATAACAATAATAACAATAATAATATATTTTATGATT
Source organism: Gossypium hirsutum (assembly GCF_007990345.1). Lineage (NCBI taxonomy): Eukaryota > Viridiplantae > Streptophyta > Magnoliopsida > Malvales > Malvaceae > Gossypium > Gossypium hirsutum. Next base: position 47,606,650 of record NC_053445.1, on the reverse strand, counting down.
AAACAATCATAAAAATCAAAGATTTTTATGCTTTGCCGCCTCATTCATTAGAATAGGCTTAATTGTCTATTTAGTCCCCCTTATCTTCTTTTAATCTATAATCAGACTTTCTCACCTTATTCAATTCAGTCCTTTTTCCTAATATCTATTAACTAAGCTAAATTCACCCAATTTGAACTTAATTAAGCACTCAACTAGACTCATGATTACTCCTAATAATTATTTACGAACTCAGTTTACTAAGACGGAGGCCCTATAACTCATTTTTTCGGTGCCTGTGAATTTTGGGTCATTATAGATACTTAGTGTAATGAAATGGAAATAGAATTATCATAACATATTTGGTATATTTGATAACAAGTTGAAATAGAAAGAATGAAGTTTATTAATTTAAACAATATATGCGAATATTTATTTAGTAAATTACTAAGTTGATGTTTAAGATATGTTTAGGTGTTTTTGAATACGAAATTGTATGGATTATGATATTAGTTTTGAATTGGTTGCGGGTTGAAATTGTAAGGAATGTTAAATATTTATAAATGTGTTATATTGAGTTTTTTTTTTAAATGAAGTCAATTAGTAATAATAAAATATTTATATAAAATTATGATTATATTATAATATGTTTGTTATTTGTTTAAGAATTATTTGTAGATTGTCTGATATGTTCGGTAATGCCTCGTAACCCTGAGGTTAGAGGGTGTTACATTATATTCTCAAGAGAGTGAAAAGTGAAAACAGATCAGGGAAGAGCTATTGGGTAACAATCAAATCTAGTCTCTTCAGTTGGGTAGTAGCAAAAGCGAGGACAAAGATTGGTTGCAAGGGAGCAATTAAATCCAAGACTGGGGCATTATTGAGATAGAAAAGAAAGATCAGATCAAGGAAAAGAGAAAAGGATCAGCCACAACACAACAAAGAAATGGGGAGAACAAGTTAATTGTGTTAGTTTGGTAGGTTCAAGTAGTAAATCATAGTTAAATACTGCTTCTCAAACCTCAAGTGGTAGTTTATTCCACCACAAACCACAAGGTGCTTAATTGTAAAATAAATTAAATTTAATTTAACAAAAAAGGAAAAGATGATGCAGGAAAGAAAATAGAGTTCCAAGCTACAATTGGTAAGAAGGAAAAAAACAGCATTTTGGAGGGCTCCCACCCCCTGATAAGCAAAAAGACACCCTCAGAGTCAAAACTAAACCTGATATGTCTCCCCTTTGTTCTTTTTTCTTGAAGATCCTTTTTGTATCCATCTTTATGTGATTGGTTTTAATTTAATGCTTGGCAATTGACACTTTGGAAAGAACTCTAAAAAATAGCTTAGTCTTACACCAAAAGCACCTGAAACCTAAAGTTTCAGGTCTGTATGAAGTTCCATTAATTTTTAATTTTTAATGATCAGTTAGCTTCAAAAAATACTTTTACACTGAGCCAATTCCCATCAACCATAAGAGGATCAGTAGCCAAAATGCTATCACAACTCTAGATGCAACAATAAATATTTAATTCTTTTTTGTTCTTTTTTCCTCCATAAACTCATTTAACGCAAGTGGGTTTATATTTTCTTCTTTGTCCTCATTATTGGGGTTGATGTTGGAAAAGAGAACAGGTTCTTGCACACACACTTTAAAGAAACTATCAGATCAAAATAAAAGATACCTTCATGAGCTGCTTCTTCCAGCTCAATTTGTCGTCGGAGATCTGCTACCCGATTAATCTGGTCCAAAAGGCTAAAATGCAATGAGCACCATATATAAGGTTATGGCAGGATGAGGCTAGAAAAGCTTCCATTGTGGTGTTAGTTACATTTAAAATATATCTATCAATTCCTGAAGTCATCAATTAGTAAATTGGTCAGGCCTAAGAACCAAGCCAGTACAAGCCACTACTAGATCGATCACTCTAAAAGTAATCCTGATATACAAAGCAACAGCATCGAGACTGATATACAAAACAACAGCACTGGTTTTCTTTATATTTCTCCGTTATGTGCTTTCTTTCTAACCTGTTATCTTAACAAGCATGGTTCAAAAACAAATTAACATATGGATAAAAACCAGATTTTAGAACCCAGGCACTAATGACATATCGTAAAGAGAGCAAAGAAATTTTCTGACAAATAAAAATTGAAAGAATGAAGAAAGGGGATCAATCCAACCAGACAATTGATATTTAAAAGTATCATACCTCTACTTCAAGTCTCTTCTGTGCAGTAGCAAGTGATCTTGCAAGATCAGCATTAGTGGTCTGCAATTACTAGCAATATTAGAAACAAGAATTTCTGTCCAAATGCAATAGACCAACAAAAATGTGGAGAAAATTGTTTAAGAAACATGAAGTCACGATCTAAAACCATTGCTGCAGCACCTCTAGCTTAGCTAATCGCTGAAGAGCTTCCATTCTAGTATTATTATGTTTCTGCTTTTCTAGCTCAACAGCATCCATCATTTCCATTGTAGTAGTCTGCAGCTCTGAAGCCTGACGGAAGTAAGAAGATTACAAGCCATTAATGCTAGAATTGAACATTGGACAGACAAGTTCAACCACAGGGCAAGGGAAGGGAATAGAAAGAAGTAGAGGATAAAGGGAAATAAGGAATGAAAATCAAGTAAAAGGACAAAAGGAAAAAACTAAGGATAGAATTCAATGCTCAAATCTCAATATTCATAAACCAAATATACTGCCAACACTTTTTTGGAGCAGAGGTTGAGGCTTCTGTTGGCACCCAGGGACTAGGGTTCAAACCCTGGTATTGTCATCCCCCTCCCCCTTATTGTAATTGTACCAAAAAAAAGAAAAAAATATTTGAATTATGTACTTAATTCAAAATAGACTACTCTCCGAACCATAACATGGATACCAAATACAAAATATAACCATGATCTAACCATAATAATTCCTTAAATAGTAAAAATAATTATAAAGCAATATACGAAGATGATAAAATCCGTGGATAAGCATGATTTTTTCCACTTCAACTTGGTAGGCATTTAGAACTTGCAAGCATGAACTTATGAGAGGAAAACTGAAGGCACACATCAAATTAAGAAAGGAAAACAGAAGGCATCACAATTTTTATGCAGTTCAGATAGAGCTGCTAATCTTAAAGAAAGAAAGAGGAAAAGAAGAATGTAGAACTGGCTATACTTCCAGGCTTTTCTATTCCTGCTACATTGTAGATTCAAATCTTAAAGGCATTGAAGCGAATGGGGTGAGTAACCTCTAGAGAAGTCAAACACTCTATTACTAACAATATACAGAATTTGTTTGGTGGCACCTGCAGCCCTAGTTTTGTTTGTTTCCAATTGCATGGCACTACAGTCAGCCCCTAATCACCCAACCCTCTAGTACAAAACAAAGCTTAATGCATCATATTTTTTCTGTGAACAACAAATTTCTGGTAGTATTTCATTTTCAAAGTGTATAACCTGGATATTTTCGGAGAAAAGAATCCCCATGGTCAGAACAAAATATTTCCATATCAAACTCAACAAAAAAAGAAATAAAAATGAATGCGTGCATGTAATATTGAAAAAAGCCATGAAATATTACCTCTTGTGCATGTTGCTTGGCTCCTTCCTCAAGTATTTTCTCCAAGCTCTGTTTCTCTCCTTCCAATCTGCAACCATATTTTCTAGTTATTTGATAGCCTCCACAGCTTTAACTGCTGCTCGCTCAGCCATAATCCTCTCCTTCCTCTTCCTCCTTTCCTCCCTCTCATGTTCATTTTCAGAGTCAGATGTTGAGCCAGAATCTGGATCCAAATCAGAGCTTGCATCACTCGTTGGCTGAAAGGCCCCTTTTACACCATCAAAGACTGAACTTCTGGATGAGCCAATGGACTTGGATTTCCCACTTACAGTTGTTCTGAACTGACCATGAGCATCAGCAATTCCTATCAGCGCATCAGGTACCCCATCAACTTCCCAAATCCAACACCTTTCGGGTTGACTGGTTCTTGTTCGCAGACAGTGAAAACCCTTCCACATTGGTCAGAAGCTTTTTAGAATCCAATTTCCTATCATTTTCTTCATACCTTGAATCTTTCATTTTCACCAAAAAGCTTGCAGGAGTGTCCTTGTGATCCAACTCCAACTCCTCCGAATTCTTACCATCATTCTGTTTATCAACACTAGATGGCCTTACTGAAGCACTTGATTCTTCAGCATTGCTCCGCTTACCATTCAACTTATTTCCCAAAACTATATCTGATCTCCTTACAGGCTTACTGCCATTAACATTCCTCTTTTGTTTCCTCTTCTCTTCCAGCAGTGGCAAATGAGACCCTAAATGTCCTTTGGTCCCGCCATCTTTCTTCGAGCTCCGAATTCCAAATACCCCATTAGTACTAGAACTCGTCCCCTGACTAGGTGTACTAAGAAGTTCAGTCCAATCACTATCCGTAAGCTTGGTATTAGGTTTCGATGAAGCTCTTGTTCTTGAAATTTCTTTTTCCCGACTCGTAATATTAACTGAATTGTAACTCTTACTATCATTATTATTACTAGGCATATTAGAAATGGGATCACTGAACAATTTGCCTTGATAATCATTATTATCTTGTGGTTTCCTTTTTAACTGATCCTTAAAAGATACACCCCCATTGGGTTTCGTTGGAGTGTCCAATGTTCTCATCGGATAATTGCTTTTCATTCTTCCCAAGCGACTCCGCGGCTTGCTGATCGATCTGAATCGTCCATCACATAATGCAAGTTACAAGTTACAACTACTCTAAATCAAACCAATATATTTTTTGTTAAAAATAAAAATTAGGGGGGGGAGCAATGAAATGAAACCAAATCAATAAAATTCAAAATGGACACTAAAAATGAAATTAAGAAAAAGAACTATGAAAAGGAAGGAAAAAATTTGCCATATAAAGCTTGTTCCTTTTTCCTAAATTAGGTTAGCATAACGCCCGTTTTGGAGTAGGGAAGGAGGTGAAGGGGAGTAAATGCTGAAGGAACAAATTAGTGAGAGCGTGGGTTATTGCAGAAACAGAGGAGCAGCGCGGGTAACGTCGTTACGCAGGTTTGAATTTTGAACGGTCGAAGGCTATAAATGCCAGCGTAATGGGTGTATGTCAGTATGTGATGGTGAAGGCCTGAGTTTATCGAAAGCTCCAACGACTGATCTCACGTGCGCAACTGTGACTGACCACCGGCACCGGGCCGACCGCTCCTCTAGAAGGATGGATTGTTATCGTTTTTAAAGGTGTTAAATGCCACGATCCAAAATTGGTCAGGGCTTAGCCCGAGTTCGCCCGCTGAAATTTTTGTATTTTTTGTTGTTGAAATTCATCAATTTTCACTTTTTTTTAATTATCATGTAGTTAAAAAGTGAATTTATTCCGATTTATTATTTAAATTATTCGAATAGTAATATTTTATTTTATTTTATTTTAAAAATAAAATAATTTATTCGAGTTGATAAAAAACCAAATAATTTAATTCAATTAACTTAAAATTTTAAATAAATTTATTTTCTTCAAATCAAATCAAGTTTTACTCACCCTATTTAAATAGACCAATAACTAAAATATAGCCAGACAAAACTCTCACGTAATAACTACTGACGATAAAATTAAAGATTTATACATGATAATCACGCATGATAAGACTCGAACTTGAATATTCAAAGTTCATAGTATTAACCTTAGTCAATAATACAAAAGTTTTATTGGTATTAAATATTTTTTTTGAAATTGCATTATATATTTTTTAAAGTATTTGTTATCTAATGTTTAGGGTTAATTCGTTATGTCCCTAAACTATGATTGATATTTTAAATTAATATCAAAATTTTAAAAAGTTCTAATTAAGTCTTTGTAGTGTTAGTGTCGTATCAATCAAGTTTTTTTTCGTTAACCTATATTATCAACTTGAGTATTAAATACGGACTTGAATATGACATGAAACATATTTAAAATACGAGGATCAAGTTTCAAACATGTGTACCTATCTAAAGAACAACTTGGGTGAAATGCGCTAAGAAAAACAAAAAAAAAACCCTCTTAAAATTGAATGGCATTGTTTATTTCTTATCCACATATGCTCTATTGCAAATCTAAGCTAACATTTTAATGCTTAAGCTTATAACTAGGCTAACAAAATAACTTAGTTGATATAATATTAATACTTTGATTACTTAATTAGAATAACTTTAAGGGTTAATTTGATATTTAAGCCATATTTTGGAGACGTATGGTGCAATTTAACCATTGTAATATAATGACTAAATCTAAATTAAAATGTAAAGATTAAATATTAAATGTGAGCATTATAGAGGTATCAAAACTACAATTTAATCATTATAATACTAAAAAAGAAAAAACTTATTGGGAAGATTTAAATATCTAAAGTATGAAAACTTAAGGTTTATAGACGTTTAGCAAATAAAAATGTGCCACGTGGCATATCCTTTTCCATTTTGACGTCTCTCTCCATTTTTTCCTTTTATCATCCCCTTCCACCAATCAAACTCCCCACCTTCCATAATTTATTTTATTTTATTCCTTCTTTCATCTTCCATGTTTTCCTTCTTTCATTGATTTGATAAAAGGAGGGAAGAAGATAACATTGATAACACTGATATGATAAAAGGAATGAATAAGATGTTTGATGCAGGATCCGATAAAGTCTAGGATGCTGTTGACTTGTAGATTTATATGTTTTAGTTCTAGGGTAGCCTAATACCTATGCTTGGAAGCAGAATAATTTTCCATGACGTCATATAGCTTAGTTTTTCTATCAGGTTGTCCATATGTAGCTTACAGGGGGCAATATTGCCTTTTTGGTCAACCATAAATTTAATCACCTTTGACCTTCATAAATTTATCAAATTAAATTATATTATTTTTGTCTTAATCAATCTAGAATCTAGATATAATCGGATTCCAGTTGAAGGATTGTCTGACTTCCTTTATATTTTATTACTCTAATCACTGCCCACAATAAAATTTTAGGAGATATTAGGGGCGTCAAGGTCATGTCAGTTTCGTCTAGACGACTGCCCATCATTAATTAACTAATAGAAACAGGCCTTACATTTATAAATAGCCGGCGACGCTCACTTAACCAACTCCAAATGGCAACTTTTAGTCATCCCCGAACCAAGCCATCTCACTAAGTGACAGACTTTCTCTCTCCCTGGTCGGATACCTCTTAGCCGTCGGATCATAATTTCCCAACCCCATCTTAACCCTTCATTTACAACTGAAAGATGAAATACGTCTGTTATAAATAGCTGCTCCATTCGCTTGCTCTTTTCAAGCCCTCCAAGGGAAACAGTTCTTTTTAGTAAACAAAAAACTTTTTTTTTTAAATTCCGATTTCACCCTAAGTCAAAATGCGTGAAATACTACACATTCAAGGAGGGCAATGTGGGAACCAAATTGGATCTAAGTTTTGGGAAGTTGTTTGTGGTGAACATGGGATTGATCCAATTGGTAAGTACATCGGAAATTCAGAGTTGCGACTGGAAAGAATTAATGTGTACTACAATGAGGCAAGTTGTGGCCGGTACGTGCCACGAGCCGTTCTCATGGATCTTGAACCTGGAACGATGGACAGTATTCGAACCGGCCCTTATGGGCAGATTTTCAGGCCTGATAACTTTGTTTTCAGCCAGTCCGGGGCTGGAAACAATTGGGCTAAGGGTCATTACACCGAGGGAGCCGAGTTGATTGATTCAGTACTTGATGTTGTTAGGAAGGAAGCTGAGAACTGTGACTGTCTACAAGGTTTCTTTTATTAGACTCTACCTTTGGTTCATTCATATTATCCTTTTTACCTATTTGCTCATTTGGCAACTTCTCTTGAGCCTTTTGCAGGGTTTCAAGTGTGCCATTCACTTGGAGGAGGAACAGGGTCTGGAATGGGGACCCTGCTTATTTCAAAGATAAGAGAAGAATACCCTGATCGTATGATGCTTACATTTTCCGTTTTCCCATCTCCAAAGGTGTCGGACACTGTGGTTGAACCTTACAATGCCACTCTTTCAGTCCACCAGCTGGTGGAAAATGCTGATGAATGCATGGTTCTCGACAATGAAGCACTCTATGATATCTGCCTCAGGACTCTCAAGCTCACTACCCCAAGCTGTAACTAACTGAATTAACTCAATCATTTCATCTTTCCTTAATTTATGTTATGTGGAACCCCATCTGATAGATGTTTAATTTTTTCAGTCGGAGACCTGAACCATTTAATATCTGCAACAATGAGTGGTGTAACCTGCTGCTTGCGATTCCCGGGTCAGCTTAACTCAGACCTTCGAAAATTAGCAGTGAACTTGATCCCCTTCCCAAGGCTTCACTTTTTCATGGTGGGATTTGCTCCATTAACATCTAGAGGATCACAGCAATACCGTGGACTCACGGTCCCTGAGCTGACACAACAAATGTGGGATGCCAAGAACATGATGTGTGCCGCTGATCCACGCCACGGTCGTTACCTTACTGCATCAGCCTTGTTTAGAGGCAAAATGAGCACCAAAGAAGTTGATGAACAAATTCTGAATGTGCAAAACAAAAACTCTTCCTACTTTGTTGAGTGGATCCCAAACAATGTGAAATCCAGTGTTTGTGACATCCCTCCCGAAGGGGTTTCGATGGCTTCGACTTTTATCGGGAATTCAACTTCAATACAGGAGATGTTCAGGAGAGTTAGTGAACAGTTTACAGCCATGTTTAGAAGGAAAGCCTTCTTGCATTGGTACACTGGGGAAGGAATGGATGAAATGGAGTTCACTGAAGCAGAAAGTAACATGAATGACCTTGTTGCAGAGTATCAGCAATACCAAGATGCCTCAGCTGATGAAGATGTCGAGTACGAAGATGATGATGGTGGTGCTGAGAATTGAAGATGCTCCGCAAACTTACTGCTAGTGAAGTTACGTGCAGCAATAAGTCGGTACTGAAAATGTTGCTTAAAATCAAATGAATTGCCTCTACCAGTGACGGATGCCTATGGTTTTTTAGTATTTCCCTAAAGGCTTCCTCTCTTAAATTCAGCATTTAGGAAGGTAGCAATGTTTCACTTTGTTATCCATTTATTGGTATAACTTTTGTTACTTATCTGAAGGGGAAGCCCCTTAATTTATGGCTTTATCCAGTTCCTGCTTTTGATATGTGTGTTCCTGATAGTAGTACTACAACTTCTCAAACTATTAATTGCAATGATTACAAACATTTGCTCATTGATTTTTTTCCCCACTCAATTTAACATTTTGTAAATCATAGTTACAACTATTGTAAACCATAGGCAACATTAATAGGTGAATGAAATTTGGATAATTCAAACTAAAATCTAAGGTAATATTCCTATCCATCATTTAATGTGTCAAAAAGTGCGCAACACAATTGGCCGACATATGAGCAAAAGTAAAGCGAATACAATCAAACATGTCACTAAGTATCAAGGCCTCCCTAACAATACGATCATAAAATGATGAGTCCATTAAAGGCACAACAATGCCCTAAGACAACTCTAGAATAACCCCTCTCAAGGGCGTTCTAAATGACGCATGACATAGTAAGAGCCTCTGGGGAAGGAGCATTAAAGGCACCCTTGATTCAACTAGCAAAGCTGGTAAGCACCATTCCCTCATTGCCTCGAAAAATCGCTCCACAAGTAGCTGTCTCTGCCTCTCTATTCCAAGCCGCATCAATATTAATCTTGATGGCGTCTTCGCTCGGCGAATTGCGTATAATGGGCAAGTCTGTTGGCTTAAGTTCTAATATTTCTCTCAACTTTATCAATTTGGTGCTTGCTTTTTATTTATGATTCTCTAAAAAATGCTAAACATATTTAATATATTAAAATTTTTAATAAGTCGATTGAAAAGTAAATATATAACAGTACTTTTGGAATTAGTTTGATTCATCATATTTAGTATATTAAAAAGTGTTAGTTTTTGATATATTGACAGTATATATTTTTATTTCACAAGCAATTTTAAAATTGTATTATGTATCTCTTTTTTAAAATATTTATTTTTTATTATTTTATTATATTTTTATAGGACATTTGTCAACTTAATGACCCTACTTTTTAATTCTAAAAACTTCACTGTGTAACAATTATTTTCTCTACTTAAAATATTAAAAATTGAATAAATATATATAATAAAACTTTTAATTTGCAGATGATTAAGTGCTCTGTATTGATATTTAAAGTCTAAAGTTCAAGTCATGATAATTAAATATTTTCTAATATATAATGTACGAGAAAACAATTCTTTTAATATAGTTCATAAAAGGTATAATGACTTTTTTAGCTTTTCAATTTTATAAAAAAAAGGCATTTTAGCTTATTTAATTTTTTTTTGTCTCTTTTAACCCTTGAATATGCGTTTTTTGTCACATCACCCAATAATAGATGAAAAAGTTAACTTTTGAACTTTGCTGGCGTGACATACACATGGATTGCCACATGTATGTCATGTCAGTAATTACTTATTTTTTAAAAAATTAAAAATATTTTTTTATATGTTTTATGTTTTTAATTTTTAAAAATAAATTTTTACTTTTTTTTAAATTAATTAATTGTTGATGTGGCATCCACATGTATGCCACATCAACAAAATTAACAAATATTAAATTTTTCATCCATTTTAGAGTAATTTAATAAAAATACAAGTTTAAGGACTAAAAAAATGAAAAATTAAATGAAGAGTTAATTTTTTTTATAAAAGTGAAAGGTTAAATAAGTTATTATGCGCTAATTTCATCATAAATGCATAAAAAAATGAATTCTAATATAATTTCCACATTGCTTTAAAGCAAATTGAGGCAACGCGTGAGCATATATAGCTAGCATGATTTCACTTTTCTTTGATTAATGGATAAAGTGCACCAATAGTTACTAAACTTTTGTTAAAATAATAAAATAGTCACTAAAATTTGAAAAGTTACAATTCAACCACTAAACTGAAAATTTGAAAGCTGACCTGTCATCCCATGGTTTAAACGGCCCCAATTTAAGAACCCTAGTTGGGCTGGACAGTAAAAGAAGAAGAATCCTAACAATTGTTTCAGTTTTGGGAACATGCAAAAGTTTAAAATTTTCAGCCACTAAACTTTTTACCATTTTTCTTTATGTCTATAACGGAAAGCTGACATGTCATCCCATAGTGTAAACAGTCCCAATTTAAGAACCCTAATTGGGCTAAACAGTAGAAGAAAAGAATCTTAGCAATTGTTTCAGTTTTGAGAACATGCAAAAGTTCAAAATTTTCAGCCACTGTTACTCTCTTACCAGGAAGGGGCGTAGCCAAGGGGCTGGCAAGGGCCTTGGCCCCCCTAAAATAGAAAATTTTTCATTTAAGCCCTTTGGTTTTTTTTAAATTTTAAACTAGTAAATATAAAATTGTACTTTGGCCCCCCTAAAAATGATAAAATTTTAATTTAATTCTTTAAAAATTATAAAGATATAAGCTATTTAAATGGTGAAATTGTATTTCTACTATCGTAAAAATTAAAATTTAATTTCGGCCCCCCTAAAAATTTTTTTTGCCTTCACCCCTGTTACTGGGTTCACTTGTAATTTACATTGTTTTATGGTGATTTAATGGTTGTTTAGGATGATATTTGATTTGGGTTTTGTTTGTTTGTTGTAAATTTTTTGGTTCCCATGTTTGTGCTGGTTTTTGTGTTTGATTAAAAAGAAGTTAGGGTTTGGTGTAAAATGATGTTAGGTTAGGGGAAATAGGGGATGCATCTGCGGCTTTTGCATGTGGATTTTCTCATAAAACTAAGGAAAATTTGGTACATAAAAGATGGAAACCTAATCTGTTACTGTCGATGAATTTTTAAAGGGAAATCACCAAATTTCTTGAATTTGGACCTTGGTTTTTTGCCGACCGATTTGCAACAGAACAAAGAGAATAAGAATCCCAAATGATTTTTGATTTGGTTACTGCTGATGAAATTGAAATGAAGTCTAATATAAATTTTGATACCATAACAGGGAAGAGTGGGGTCATGAAATGGTTAGGGCGGATTCGGAAGGCAACAAGGAAGAATAGTGACTTCTTTTTCTTCTTCTCATTGTTCTTCTTCTTTTTTTTGCCTGCCCACCTGTCCCTTTTTTCCACAAAAAATTAAGACCCTTTGGTCCCTCAAGTCCAACGTGACAAGTTAACTGGTTACATCAGCTAGTTAATAGGTCATGCCACTTGCTCCGTTAGGCCTGTAACGAAAAATATTAATAGATGACTGATTTGTCACTTTTCGATAACGTTAGCGACTGTTTTATTATTTTTCTAAAGTTTAGTGATTATTTTATTATTGTATCAAAATTAAATGACTGTTGATATAATTTACCCTCGATTAATTTAAACCAAACCTGCTTTCAGTTTTCAAAACATCAAGTTGTACTGTTCTGTAAATATTACTTAATATTTATCCAATGATACAAACGAAGGAAGTATGCTCTAAGAAATAAAATAAAACCCTGAACAGTAAATATAAAATATTCTTTAACCTAAATAATCTTCACATGCTGTTGACATTTTCTTTAATGCTCAGAGAGCATGAATTAGTGGAATTCAAAAATATTTTAACAAACCTGTGAATTTGAAATATTAGCATGAAAATTATATTTCTAATAATCTATTTACACTGTTTTCTTAATTTGAAATGATGGAAATATAATACGGATTCGATTGGTGGACTAATATTTTGCCAATTTGAGTTGATATCATCCAAACTACAATTCAGTAAAAGAAAATTAAATCCCAATCAACTTTAATTTGTGATTAAGATTTCAAAAACAAAAGCTTGGAACATTCATGCCACCAAACATAGCTGTATGGCCCATGCATCGTATCTAACATAAATTATTGGAATAGAAAGGCAGCTCAAAAGTTATAACAAACTAGAAAAAAGCATTTCATTTTCCTCATAATTTGACTACAGAATAAGATTTTACAAATTTTACTAGGAAAAAAAAGAACAAGGAAGATTAAGGATTTGTTTTGGAAAAGGGGTTTGAATTTGATGGCATGGATTGGCTTTAATTAATTAATTAATTAATTAAAATGTTGATATTTAGGTTAGAGATGGCCCCTTCATAATCCCAATAAAATGTAGTAGACAAGCGTTATGGGCAAGGCTATTAGCATTCCAAAAATAACACTGCATTTCCAACAAAAAAAACATCGAGAGAATAAGCAAAAGTATTAGGAAATTAGAAAAAAGAAAGGAGAAAGAGGGTAAAGACTCACGCAGTGCTGAGAATATCAGGGTGTAGGTTGTATTCCTTGGCAAAGACGAAGGGGACAATGCCTTGTGGGAGAGCTGCCTGTTGTACATGCAAAATAAATAAGACATGTTAGATTTTGTATGAATGTTTGCTGACTACTTGTACACAGTTTCATTGAATCTGAAGATTGCACAATTTAAGAACATAAAAATAGAAAGAAAAGCTGTGGCAGTGAGTTTTGGAGGTTATGTAATAGTTAAGTAAGATAGGGTATGTTGGTGAAGGAAGAGACGGGAGAGGAAGTAAACGACAGTAGAGAAGCAAAAGATAGAGAAAGGGAAGTGACCTGCACAATGGCAACGTGTAAGAGGACGCCACGGAGTCCGACAGCTATGGAAGCGGCTGCCATCACAGCTGGACCTGCAAGGAATCTCACACCCATGGCAAAAGCTGCAACGGAATTTCCACATGCTATGATCCTCGGTTGCAATGCCATGAACAGACCTGTCATCACCATTCCATCAGAACCATGTCTATTCCTTTGCCCCCACATCCCACATTATCCCGACATACTCCAACTCAACCCTCATCTCTCTTTACAAATATTTCGAATTCGAACCGGCTTGTCTCTGACAACATTTCTTCTTTTGGATCTTTCATCATAACCCCCACCAACCCCCAGCATCATATCAAATTTATTTCTTCAAAACATTCAAGATTTTATACAGATGGAAATCTATAGCCAACTTATTATCATCATGACTATACTGTTTCCCTTACTTTGCTTACGCTGTTTTGCGTGCTTTTTTACAACATTTAATAATGATAAAGCCATTCATTACTCTCCTATTTTTTAATTTTTATTCTTTTGAATATATTGCTCTAGGGGAGAATTTTAGTTGAGAGAGATTGTATTTGTTTGCAAGTACAGGGGAAAAAGAAAAAGGTGAAATGAACTGACCAAGACTGAACATGGCCATGCCAAGCCCTGCATCTGACAGTATGGAAATGGACTTGGCTATTATGGCAGGCATTTGTACATTCCACCTAAAACAAACCAAGCAACAAGCTATAAGAAAAGCCACCAGATGCCAAAAACAATGATTTGTATTTGTATTTGTACCTGAATGAGATTAGAGACCAAGTGAGTCCTATTAAGCTTGAATAGGTGTTGGGATTTCTGATAAGCTTTCTCCAAACCATGATCAGTATCAGCCTTGTGATGACACTTGCAGGAGGCATAGTTTTGGGCTTGCCATCCCCCACTTTGTCACCTTCGTGGTTGTTGGTCATTTCTCGTTCCAATCCTCGGTTCCCAAAGCTGAAATCCTCTCTCTCCATGTACTCCTCGTTATTCTCTCTATGTCCTTCCGCTGCGACGAAACGAAACACAAGCAGCATCACAAGTTCGAATCATTAATCTAAATGGGGAAACAATACAAATTCATATATGGAGACTGAAGTAAACAAATTAAAATGTGCTTAAAAGCTACCTTTCCCTGGGGAGACAGCCACTCTAACCTCTTTCTGCTCGTTTGCTCCATATTCATGGCCACCACCACCACCAAAGACGTCGGATACAGGAGAAGCACTTGAACTCCAAACAAACATATGGAGATCCCTACCACCATCTTCAGCCTTTTGCTGAGCCTGATCGTTAGGCTTCTTTGTATTAGCTTTAGACCCATTGGGAGAGAACATACCCGGATTAGGAGCCGGATAATGGGCTGCACCTGCGCCACCTTGTGCGTGGTAATGGAACCTTGGTTTACCCATGCCTGTACCATCCTCCTCATAATTGGATGGTCTGGGAGTTGGTCCTCGAGAGGCAGACAAACCGTAAACATCTGCAGCACCGAAATTGGAGTTGCGTCCCCCAGCCATCATAGAGTAGAAATCAGTGTGATTAAAGCTTGAGCCTCTTGGTGTTGGGTTTCTTGATGATTGCAACGAGTAGATCTCAGCATTGGTCAGATTGGAAGGGCGTGGAGTTGTTGAAGATAAACCCTGGGACCTTCTTGAGAAAATATCTGATCTTGAGGCATTGGATTTCCTGACAGTAACATGGAGCTTACCATCTTCTTTGATCTCAGCTTCAGTTTCTAGAGGTTGTCGACCATCGAGTGACATGATATCTGAGTCTACATGGATTGAAACAATAGAGCCAGCAGTGTCGGGGAATTGCTCAGATATCAGCATTTTGGCACCTCTATATTCAAACATGAAAAGCATCAAAGTGTACCAAATAATGCATTGAAGGACAACTATCTGCACCATTAAGCTTCCTGAAAACTCCCCGTACATTCCTTTCAGCAAAGGGATGCCCATCACCAAAGTGTTGGGAAGAGTAGAGAGTGAAAATAGGGTGATGGTCCATTCCAAGCAACCCCTTTTGCTCACCTTGGACCAAACTGCCAGTATTCCAAGAACCATAACTTTTTGGAGGGTATCAGCTGCTATGAAACGAAAGTTCATAGCGTAAGGATCGTTAGAGGCGATGAAGTGGAAAGAGAGGAGAGGGACGGCAAAGAGAGCAACAAAGCGATTAATCCCCGAACACTGACCAGGAGAGAAGATCTTCCACCATTTCACTGAGCCGTAAGCTAAAATCATGGCCACGTACAGTGGCACCATTGCAGTCATTACATGGTAGAAGTCAATTAAAGTGATCATCTTTGGCAAGCTATACCCCGACTGAATTACCCAAATCAAGAAAACCAGCTCCAAGTTTAGAAAAAAGAAGAAAAATAAGTTGAAACCTGATTGAGAAGCGAAGAAGAAGAAGAGAAGAAGAAGGAGGAGGAGGATAGCGTTGGTGGAAGTGATGATGAGGGGGGAAAGCAAAGGAAATGGGAGCGCATGTGTTTTGGGTTTTGGGGAAAGTGGGTGGTAATAAGCAGAGGGAATAGAGGAATTTTTAATTTTCACTATGCAGCTTTGAGAGTTGCGACCAAGCTTGCACTTGCAGTCCCCAAAGCACAGGGTTTTGCTTCTTTGTTTATTACTTTTCTTTAAAAAAAATTCAGGGTTTGTTTGCTTGCCTTTTGGTTTGGAAATATGATTAAAAAATGGGATTGAAGTTCAATTTTACGAGAACTTTGATTATTAGCTTGTTGAGTTTAAAATTAAATTTTATAAAGAATAATTGAATTGATTTGAATGGGATTTTTTGCTGTTTAAAAATAGATAGAAGAAGTTGCCGATGGGATGTGAAAGTTCTTGATATTCGTGGCTCTATATTCAATGGACTAATGGTAAGATGAGAAGAAAGAGTATTTTGGTTGGGGGTGGGGGAGGGGGCTTGTGACGGTGTGTGTCCCCAAGCACTTGTTTGTGTTACACTTTCTAAACTTTTGCATACATTAAAAGAGGTCCTTATCCTTTCCTCTTTCTTCTTGGATTCGCTTTTTTCTGCTCTTGCCTTCTAGATGCCTTCAAAAAAAAGAGAGAGGAATTAAGTAGATATTTACTTAATTTTATGAGTTTTTTTAATATTATTTACTCACAACTCAAAAATATCAAAATTATTATCCAATCATTAGAGATTAATAGCTACGTGATATTCGGTGTCGTATCGTTACTTATATGTCACTAGATTTATTTATGAATTAAATTGTCTATTTAAGTTCAACAGCTTCAATCGCTTGTTTGAGGAAACATATAAGACTCGAAATATATGTTTGGATGAAAAAATTAAATCCGTTTAAAATATGCAACGGACTTGAACTTCAACATTCAAAAATATAAACTCATTTTAGTACTTTAAAAATAGAACCCAAATTTCTATATACATGATTCAAAACTCAATATATTTCTATTTCTGCTAGGGTGATGTTAGTCCCCTCCTTTTCTCACTCTTCACTATTATCATTAAAATCCCCATCAACATACACTTCACCTTTACCCCACTTATTTTGTGCCTTATTATATCCCATACTAGCAACCTATCTTCATATCCCTGCAATTATCCCAATTATTCCCATCCACTATATTTTTATGTGTGCAGTTTTTATAACACTCAACTATTTTCACCATATTCACCATGCTTGATTGGAAAAAAGTACTGAAAATGGGTCTTCTAATCTTTGTTTTACAGAAGGAGGAGGAGGCATAGTTGTAGGTCAAAACTTTGTACATAGTAAACTAAGCAAGTAAAAAATATACACAAGAAGCAATAAAGCATCATAATTTGCGAATAGGATATCATGGTTAAAATTCTTGCCTTTTCATTATTTCTTACCATCCTACTTTTTATAATTTTCAGTTTTCACTGCAAGATAATAATGATGGATTTCAATTTTCGACATCATATCTCATCCAACATGCTTCAATCTATTGTTAAATCACTTTTAGATCTCAAATTTTGGAATATAATTTTTAAAAAACCATGATATAACTTAATTGTTTTATGCTTCAATCTATCCAATGATCAATACAAAGAGGTGGAGATGACCTCCAAGTAGAAATTTGTTCCCACTCAACAAAGCTCACTATTTTAATTTGGGCGAAATCACAAAATCTGTTTAGGGGCTAAAATTAAATTATAATTTTTATTATAGTAAAAGTATAATTCTTAAATGATAAAATCAAAATTTTATCATTTTTAAAAGGGATAAAGTGTAATTTTACATTTATTAATTTAAAATTTAAAAATTTTAAAAGGTCAAAATTTTTCATTTTAAGAAGGGTCGATGCCCTACCAGCCCTTATAACTTCACCTTTGATAGATTTTATCCTGAATTTGGTAACTTTTCTCTAATTGACCCTTAATTTTTTTCTAGATCACATTGGTCCTTAAGATTGACATCTATTGCACAAATTGGTCCCTATGGTTAACATTGTTAGTTTTTGAATAATTAAATGGCGTGACCAAACACAGAGGTAAGACGTGAACAAACAAGGTAACAACATGTGTCGTCCTCTTTAACTATTTTAAAAAATAAAAAAGTTTAAATTTGAAATATATATAAATTAAAAATAAACAATTTTTAAAAATATAAGAAATATATAAATTATAAAAAAACCAAAAAAATGAATTTAGAATTAAAAAATAAAAACAAAATAGTTAAAATTAAAAAAGTCATAAGTATTTTGAAATTTTCAAAACATAATTTTTTTAAAATTTTAGAAAATTAAAAAAATATAAAATATAAAAATTTTCAAAAAGCTACAAATAATTGAAAAAAGTAAGAATACAAAAATGACCGAGTGTTGACCTAACACTGATCAATGTTGACCATGCGTTAACCCACGATGATCGGGCATTCACCCATCAGTTTTTATTTTTTGAATTCTAAAATATATTTTTTAATTTTTTGTAATTTTTTAAAATTTTAATAATTTTAAAATTTTTTATTGATTTCTTTTCAAAATGTTTTATTGAATTTTTTTAATTTTTGAATATATATATATTTCTTATGTTTTCTAAAAAATTATTTAGCTTTTCTTCTTTTTTTTTTGAATTTTTAAGCTATTTTTTTACCATTTTTAGAATAACTAAAGAGGAAAACATATGTTGTTTCTTTGTTTGTTCACGTGTCACATTCTAGTTTGGCCACGTCACCCAATTGTTCAAAAATTAACGGTATTAATCATAAGAACCAATTTATATAATGGAAGCTAACCTTTAGAACTAATGTGTTCCAAAAAAAAAGTCTAAGGGCTAAGTTAAGAGAAATTACTAAATTTAAGGGCCAATTTATATATTAAGCCATTTAAAAATGATCATTCATTAATTTCATGGGTTTTTTTTTATTTTTTAGAGAAATAAACTTTGTGAACAAGCAAAAGAAGGGTATAGAAGCTAAACCCAAGCCAACATGCTTATTTTGTACACCCTGTCCCATCATCCTCTACTAACAGGAACACTAGAATTCAAAGCATTATCAAATAAAAATAGAATTAAGGAACGAGGGAGGACTATTGCACTCAATGTGATCCGCATAAGATAAAGGCTATCTTAGCAAGACTATGAGCCGCCTTATTAGCATCACAACATGTCTAACAAAAGGACAAATTATGTTGTTGAGAAGCAATAACTCAACAATCCATAATCAACAAACTAAAATCCGATAAATCTTTGTTACTCTTAGTAGTCGCTATAATTACCTAAAGACAATAAGATCCAACTATGATGTTATCGATATTAATAACTTGCAACCAATAAAGAACTTCAAGAAGTTTAAACACCTCAATTAAATTAGGCACCAAGTATAAACGAGAACGGCCGGGAAGACTTTTAATAAAAATGTCATTCAATTTTCTGATTAAAAATATTGTGTTAATAATTTTTTTCCTTGAATTTAATGAAAGTATTGTGCAAAATAAAAAAAATTAAAATAATAATTGAATAATCTTAATGGATCATTTTTAATCAAAATGACTCAACATTAATATTGGAACCCACCCATTGTTTGAAAAGTCAAAAAGGGTGGGCACCGAAAGTAGAAAGTAAAATTGGTTGGCAAGTTGGGTTAAAAGTTGGCATGGGATAATTGCAATTTTGGTCCCTAATTGTATAGGGACATTGCAAGTTGATCCTTGAACCTCAACTATAAATAGGCCTAACCATTTCTTACTTTCTTCATCCCACACTTGCCATTCTCTACTTAAGGCAATTGTTCTCTCTCCCTATTTGTAAACTTTCACTTGTATTTTTGGAGTGAAATATATTTGGTAGTGCCCGAGGACGTAGGCAAAATTTGCTGAACCTCGTTAAAATTCTAGTGTTCTTTATTTTTGTTCTGCATATTTTGCAAGTGTCATTGTAGTGATTTATTGTGCTATTAAATTACGATAGAGGGATATTCTGGCTAGGAAAGATCTGGTATGTAAGCGATCCTCGTGATCCACCTCTCTTTCCTGGGAATTGAACTTAGTGTGATTTTTCAGTACGATAATTTTACTCTTTCACACGCTTCCGCGCAACAATTGGTACCAGAGCCAGGTTCGTACTTGGGGAATACGACCGTTTACGGTACTATTCACGTATACGGCACTATTCACGTATACGGCACTATTCACGTATACGGTACTGTTCACGTATACAGTAGTTGGGATTGAGGAGAAAAATGGCAGCAGCATCGTCATCAGCAAGGACTACTGTGACAAATGCAAAATTTGAAGTAGAGAAATTTGACGGTACCAATAATTTTGGTATGTGGCAGTGTGAGATCCTGGATGTCTTATGTCAGCAAGAGCTGGATATAGCCCTTGAAGAAAAACCTGACAAGATGGATGACAAGGAGTGGGCCAAGATCAATAGACAGGCGTGTGGTACAATCCGCCTATGTTTGGCCAAAGAGCAGAAGTACTCCGTCATGAGGGAGACATCAGCGAAGAAGCTGTGGGATACATTAGAAGAAAAGTTTCTAACGAAAAGTCTTGAAAATAGGCTTTATATGAAAAAGAAACTTTTTCGGTTCACGTATGCACCCGGTATGTCGATGAATGACCATGTGAACTCATTCAATAAAATTTTAGCAGACTTGCTAAATTTGGATGAGAAATTTGAAGATGAAGACAAGGCATTATTGTTGTTGAATTCCCTTCCTGATGAATATGATCATCTTACCACCACATTGCTTCATGGGAAAGATTCAATCACATTTGATGCAGTCTGTAGTGCGTTGTATAGATCTGAGACTCGAAAGAAAGATAAAAGTGATCACAGAGATACAACTGCAGAAGTCTTAACAGTAAGAGGTCGTTCACACAGCAGCAAACCTGGTAGAAGGGGTAAGTCCAAAGGGAGACCCGCCAAAGATGAATGTGCCTTTTGTCGTGAGAAAGGGCATTGGAAAAAGAATTGTCCTAAGTTACAAAAGGGCAAGTCTATTTCTAATGCATGTGTAGCGGAGCATGATGAGGAGTCAGACTTTAGCTTGGTTGGCATGGCAATGGCATGTCAAACGGATGAGTGGATATTGGATTCGGGATGTACTTACCATATGTGTCCTAATAAGGACTGGTTTTCTAGTCTTGAAGAACTAGAAGGTGGAGTTGTTTTTATGGGCAATGATAGTGCCTGTAAGACAATGGGTGTAGGTACAATCAAATTGAAGAACCATGACGGCTCAATCCAAGTTCTGACAGATGTTCGCTATGTACCCAGCTTGAAGAAAAATCTCATCTCATTAGGGGCCCTAGAATCTAAAGGGCTCACAATCACTTTGAGAGATGGATTACTAAAGGTAGTAGCTGGGGTATTGACGGTGATGAAAGGCACTAGAAGAAATAACTTGTACTATTTAAATGGAAGTACAGTTATTGGATCAACATCAACAGCTTCTGCGAAAGATGCAGATTCAGAGGCTACCAGGTTATGGCATAGGCGATTGGGACATGCTGGTGAAAAAGCTTTGCAGACTTTGGCGAAGCAAGGCTTGTTGAAAGGTGCAAATTCTTGCAAATTGGAATTCTGTGAACATTGTGTTCTGGGCAAGCAGACGAGGGTAAAATTTGGTTCAGCAATTCACAATGCGAAAGGAATTCTGGACTATGTTCACAGTGATGTGTGGGGACCTACCAAAGTGGCTTCTTTGGGAGGTATGCACTATTTTGTCACTTTTCTTGATGATTATTCAAGAAAAGTATGGGTGTATCTAATGAAAAGAAAAAATGAAGTTTTGGATGCATTTCTGAAGTGGAAGAAGATGGTGGAGACTCAGACAGGTCGAAAGGTCAAACGACTTCGATCAGATAATGGTACTGAGTACAAAAATGATCCATTTCTACAAGTATGTCAAGATGAGGGCATTGTGCGACACTTCACTGTTCGAGATACACCACAGCAGAATGGGGTGGCAGAACGCATGAATCGGACTATACTGGAGAAAGTTCGATGTATGTTGTCCAATGCTGGATTGGGCAAGGAATTTTGGGCTGAGGCAGTTACATATGCGTGCCATCTAATTAACCGATTGCCATCAGCTGCAATAAATGGAAAAACTCCTATGGAGATGTGGACTGGTAAACCTGCTACTGATTATGATTCTTTACATGTTTTTGGTTCCACTGCATATTATCATGTAAAAGAATCTAAGTTAGACCCAAGAGCAAAGAAAGCATTATTCATGGGTATAACTGGTGGTGTAAAAGGATACCGTCTCTGGTGTCCTGATACAAGAAAGATTGTTTTCAGTAGAGATGTAACTTTTGATGAATCAACCATGATGAAGAACGAGGATTCACAAAAGGATGACAAAACCAGTAGTACTTTGCAGCAGGTGGAGTTTGAAAAGGTTAATGATGATCCAACTAATATTGAAAGAACAAATGATGAAGAAGTTTCGACCCAAGAACTTCTACAGCAACAAGATTCAATTGCATATAGGAGGCCAAGAAGAGAGATTCGTAAGCCTGCTCGCTTTGATGATATGGTGGCCTATGCACTTCCAATTGCAGATGATGATGTTCCTTCCACTTACACAGAAGCAATAAGTAACTCTGATGATGTAAAGTGGAAGCAAGCTATGAATGAAGAAATGCAGTCTCTTCATAAAAATAGGACTTGGGAGTTGGTGAGACTGCCCAAGGGAAAGAAGGCAATTGGATGCAAATGGGTATATGCAAAGAAGGAAGGATTTCCTGGTAAAAATGAAATTCGATACAAGGCTAGATTGGTAGCAAAGGGTTACGCTCAGAAAGAAGGAATAGACTACAATGAAGTGTTTTCTCCAGTTGTGAAGCATTCGTCTATTCGAATTTTGCTAGCCTTGGTTGCGCAATACGATCTTGAACTAGTTCAGCTTGATGTGAAGACAGCATTTTTACACGGTGATTTGGAAGAGGAAATCTATATGACTCAGCCTGATGGATTCAATGTTGCTGATAAAGAAAATTGGGTTTGCAAACTGACAAAGTCGCTTTATGGATTGAAACAATCTCCGAGGCAGTGGTACAAGCGATTTGATCAGTTCATGAAAGGGCAAAGGTACACAAGAAGTAAATTTGATCATTGCGTATATTTTCAGAAGCTACAAGAAGGAACTTTCATATACTTGCTCTTATATGTTGATGATATGCTGATAGCATCTAAGAGCAAAGTTGAGATTGAGAGATTGAAGACTCAACTCAATCTCGAGTTTGAGATGAAAGATCTAGGTGAAGCTAAGAAGATTCTTGGCATGGAAATATGTAGAGATAGAGCTCATGGCAGAGTTAGCTTGTCTCAGAAGCAGTATTTGAAGAAAGTACTACAACAGTTTGGCATGAACGAGCAGACCAAACCTGTAAGTACCCCGTTGGCTTCTCATTTCAAGCTTTCTGCACAACTATCTCCTTCGACGAATACGGAACGAGAATACATGTTGCAAGTTCCGTATTCTAATGCAGTGGGTAGCTTGATGTATGCAATGGTGTGTACAAGACCCGACATTTCACAGGCAGTTAGTATAGTGAGCAGGTATATGCATAATCCTGGAAAAGGACATTGGCAAGCTGTGAAATGGATTCTACGGTATATTCAGAAGACCGTGGATGTTGGATTACTGTTCAAGCAGGATAATACACTTGGTAAAGGTGTTATTGGGTACGTTGATTCTGACTATGCCGGTGATTTGGACAAGCGAAGATCAACCACCGGTTATGTGTTTACACTTGCTGGAGGACCAATAAGTTGGAAGTCTACACTACAGTCTACAGTTGCATTGTCAACCACAGAAGCCGAGTACATGGCTGTAACAGAGGCTGTAAAGGAGGCTATTTGGTTACAAGGTATGGCTAAAACCTTGGGGTTGGTTCAGGAGCATATTAACGTGTATTGTGATAGTCAAAGTGCTATTCATTTAGCAAAGAATCAAGTCTATCATGCACGTACAAAACATATCGACGTACGATTCCATTTTGTGCGGGAAATTATTGAAGAGGGGAAAATTTGTCTTCAGAAGATCAAGACTGCAAATAATCCCGCAGATATGATGACCAAGGTGGTAACAGCAACCAAGTTCGAACATTGTTTGAACTTGATTAATATCCTGCAAGTTTAACAGTTGAAGAAGGCACTATCAAGTATTGTTGTCAAATGCAGAAAGAATTGTGTGAAGATAAGATTATCCTAATCAAATCTTCAAGGTGGAGATTATTGGAACCCACCCATTGTTTGAAAAGTCAAAAAGGGTGGGCACCGAAAGTAGAAAGTAAAATTGGTTGGCAAGTTGGGTTAAAAGTTGGCATGGGATAATTGCAATTTTGGTCCCTAATTGTATAGGGACATTGCAAGTTGATCCTTGAACCTCAACTATAAATAGGCCTAACCATTTCTTACTTTCTTCATCCCACACTTGCCATTCTCTACTTAAGGCAATTGTTCTCTCTCCCTATTTGTAAACTTTCACTTGTATTTTTGGAGTGAAATATATTTGGTAGTGCCCGAGGACGTAGGCAAAATTTGCTGAACCTCGTTAAAATTCTAGTGTTCTTTATTTTTGTTCTGCATATTTTGCAAGTGTCATTGTAGTGATTTATTGTGCTATTAAATTACGATAGAGGGATATTCTGGCTAGGAAAGATCTGGTATGTAAGCGATCCTCGTGATCCACCTCTCTTTCCTGGGAATTGAACTTAGTGTGATTTTTCAGTACAATAATTTTACTCTTTCACACGCTTCCGCGCAACAATTAATTTAGAAAAATAGAAAATGGTGGTACGGCGATGAATGATTGGTTGTGGGGATTTGAATAAAAATTGAGAGACAAATGGATTGGTCCTAAAAGTGAGTAAAGGTGAAGCATGCGTTTTGGAAGTTAAGAGTGAAAGAGTTGAAGCAAAGGGAACAAGTTCACTCACTCCAACCATCACGCAATGCAATGCCTTTCCAATAATATTATTACAATATGCACTCTTCCTTGTTTTAATCTTTTCTTACTAATTTTTCTATACATGAAAAAAAATCCATTTGCATTAAATATAAAATTAAGTACGTACACGTGGATATGTCTATGCAAGCTTTATAAAATAGCCTTTAGCCTTAAAGGATTAAACCATGATATTAGTCCCTGGACTTTATGAAAATTGTGGATATAGTCTTTATATTTTAATTTGATCAATTTTTTAGTATTTGTACTCTTTGAATTTTTTGTCTTCACCGGAACAATAGCAATTAAATCTATTTGTTTAAATTCAATTACTTGTCATTTACTGTAGATTTAGTTCATATTCTCCAATTGGATCATTCTAAGTCCTTATATTTTTCGAATTTTGAAATTTTATTCTTGATGCAAATGACAGACACTAATCCATTAATTGAATTTTTAGTGATATGTGGAAAGAACAAGTTGACATGGCATGACACAAATGATAATATATTTGTTATATCAAATTTTAAAAATAGTAGAACTTAACTTAATAGATTTAATAGTGATTATTTGGTGAGGACTTAACTTTCTAATCTCAAATGTTGCAATATTTATTTAGAAATGCTATACTACAGTCAATGAACATTGTGTTAAGCTGACAATAGACTATTTATTTTTATTTCGAAAATAAGCAGCAAATGCAGTATTACTGTGCAAAAAAAGGAATTTGGTAAGTCATTGAACGAATCCATGTTTAAAGGGAAGTTTCTGAAAATATATTTAGGATAGATGGGAAAAAATATGAAAGAAATTATTTTATGGACCCTTCCCATCATATTATTTATGATTTCTTTTAATTATTTAATGGTATTTTAATAAAAAAAATTTGTATCATTGACATGTAATTTTGATAATTTTTTATCCTGAATCTCAAACTCCAAGCTCAAAAACCTTGAATTCTAAAACTCAAATTTAAGATTTAGGGTTTAGAATTTGAGATTTAAGGTAAAAAAATACTAAAATTATATATTAATGATATGGAAAAAAATGTTGAACTATCATTAAATAATTGAAAATGGACTATAAATAATGTGGTGGGAAATATCCATAAAATATTTTTTTTAAATGCATTTTTAAATTTCAAATTCCAAAGCTGATAAAAGGATAAAACATGAAGTTTAAATGCTAACTTCCTCGTATAAAAGAGCCATCCACCACCTCTGAAGATATTTATTTGTTTTATTTATTTATTAGTGTGATTATTGCTTTCATAAATAAGAGTGAATATAAATAATTGCATAATATTTAGACTATAATTAGCATTGTGTGAGTCGAGATAAATTAAGCATAAATTATCTGTTGTACTAAAAATTGTTTAAGAAATCCATTTTCTGAGTAATGCTCCATAGGCGTAGAATTATTAATCCAAATTCACTAACAATTTTGGTCTCCCAATTTAAATAAGCTTTCCAAGTACAATTCTTAAACTAAACATGGAACATGTTAATCACCTTGAATAAGCCCAGCTCATCCAAACCAAAAGAGAAGATATAGTTTGTTCATTGCCTTTTATATATATATATTTACTAAATTCGTTCGTTCAATTGCTAAATCGAAGGATAAAGGAGTTCACCAGTGTTACTTTTTGGGTCTATGGGAAGAGGCCGACGGTGACGGTGACGATGGAAGGTGACAAGAAGAGAAGGTGTAAAGATGAAGCTAGAAATTTATTTTAGGGAAGTCAAAATTGATTTTAAATTTTTTAAAGAAGTTAAAATTGAAGGAATAAATTGTAATTTTACTATTTTGTGCGGGGCTAAGGTCACCCTCGACACTATGATCAAGGTATAATTCAAGCAACAAAGAGTGAATTACGGCTTAAGAGAAATAATCAAGGTATGACGCATTTAGTGGTTGAATGGGTTAATGTAGGTGTAGAAGCTGCTACATTGTCATGGCTTCTCAATTTCCAACTTGTGTGGAACAAAAATAAAAGAATTCCAACTTTTGATCCTCGTAGACATTGATGGAATTAATAGCATGCCGATGAGCTGCAGCCCCGAATGGCACGCAGCTTTCAGATGAATGAAAGTAGTATATAGAATCATCACAGAAAAATACAAGATATATGTATAGAAGAACATTTTGCCAGAGATAGGTTCTGGCAAAAAACAAAAATAGATTGTAAATACTTTATTTGGTATCCAAAATGAATGGCAAGGCAGGATAAACTAAGACATGTTCAATCCTATATAAAAGCCACGGTTCAGACAGAATTTTGACTAGTAATACAACTGCTAAAACAACTTATAAAATAGACCAATGAAGGTCGTGATCATTGTAATAGCTGGCGGAGAGTGAAAGAGCAGTAATTTATGCAGTTGGTGTTGGTGTTGCTGAGACACCTTTACAGCCAGGAACTTCAATCCACTCGAGTTGAAGTTCCACCTCACCACACTCCACGTTTCTCAATCTGAGACAAAGGTCTTGAAGTACCTTCCCTTCCCTCAATACAACAACGCTCTCTTCAGCCAAGCAGTTTTTCCTACATGGTTGCACTTTGGCTAATATGGTTCCATCTGGGAAGTCTGCATAATCCATTCTCAATGCCTGTACGAATGCCACTATGTCAAACTCTGCATCTCCCATTTCGTCATCCATGCTAAATGTGTCATAGTCGAACACTGTCTGCATTGAAAACCACCAGATGTCACATTTAGATGAGATATAATAGGTAAGAAGCATGATGATTATGCGTTGGACTTACGAGCTTGATTGGCTCCCCAGGATCTGTAATGGGAAGAGTTAAATCTTCATTCCATACAGGATTAATATCCTTATTTATTACTTTAGTCTTCAATCTCTGCAACCAATATAAAATTAGAACCCTGAGTAACATACTAGAAAAATGACATGGTTACTTTCTTTTTCCAATTTTTTTTTATAAATAAACCCAAAATTTGTATTTTTTTCATAATTACAGAAAACATATTTTAAAAGTAATCATTTGGTACATTAATTGACAATTTAATATTAATTACCAAACAATTGTTTTAAAAAAGAAAAAGAAAAAAATATGAAACTTATGATAAAATAAGTGGATAATTTGTATATCAATTTTTTATTTGAGGTGAAAGAAAAACCTGCGTGCCCATCCGAACAACAACGTAAGGGTCGCTGGTACGGACATCACGAACAGCAAGGTTTATGCCCCGTTTGACGTGAATCCTCAACAGACCCATCAACTCGTCCATGCTTGTCATCTCTTTATTGCCTTGTTATTATTTACTTTCTAAATTTCCCCCTTCTTCCAAATCCAAAGGAAATTATGTCTCTTTGCCTAGAAATCTAGTCCGACTATGTGGTGGACGAGAGAGACTCCTTTTGGATTTTATCAAGGTAAAAAAATAGTGGGGGTGAGACCCAGCGGGTGGGAGAATGTGAGGTTAATATCAGAGAAGGATGACCGGGAGAAGCGCTACTCTGTATGGAGGGAATTGGTTTACCCCTTTTTTATTTCTTTTTACCCTTAACTTGAAATCAACCAACTACGACCAACACCTTTTATGAGCACGTGGCGTCAAATTTCTGGTTGTTATTATTGGACATCTCACTTCATTTTCACTTTTCCATTTCTCTTTTTCTTACCACTTCTTTCTTTTCCTTTTTTTCTTTCTTTAATATACCTCATTACACCCAAAGCTCGAGAAGAGGATTTTGACAATCATATAAGCTCAAAAAAGGTATTGATAAAAAATGAAGCCCGATTTTTAAATGGACCGAACTTCGAATAAGTTTTATTTAACACGATTTGACTCGAATTTGTAAAAAAATAAAAATTATTATTTTATTTTGTTGTTATTTTGCTATCATTTTGCTATTTTATTATTATTATTTTATTGTTGTTTAAATATTGTGTAATTATCATTTTATTATTAATTTTGCTATTATTTTAGAGATATTTATTTGTTAAGTTGCACCTATTTTGGTATTATTTAAGTATAAAGATTTTTTAAATTTATTTTTAATTTATTAGGAAATATTTATTTCAATGTTTTTAGTGCATTTGATGTATTATATTTTTTAAATTTGTTTTTATATAAAAAAATATTATAAAAAATTAATACGGACAAGCCAAGTTGGGCTCGGGTTTTAACATTTTTATTCAAGCCAAGCTTGGAAAAAATTTAGACCCATTATTCTGACCGAATCAAGTCTAAACCTAAAATTCTGTTGAGATCTAACCCAAATTTGACCAAGACCAACCCATGATCACCTCAATTACCCTAAATACAACGTAGAACAAAGTTCATCCAAAAAAAAAATTCATTTTATGATCTTAGTTTAGTTGGTTTAATTAGTATTGTAATAACTAAAAAGAATATAAGTTTAAACACACATATTTCAATTTAAGAGTTTTGGGTGTATATAAGTAGAAGTGCATTGAATTTAAAAAATTTCCTCCCAATTAAAGAAGAAATAATAATTAATATTATATTTTATTATGCACATTCAATAATTGTATTATTAAAGTTTATATTTTATAAATTGCATGAAGCGAGGGAATGCAAGATTTTAGTTCATATTATGCATATTAAACAACTTAATTTAAGGTTTTACAAGTTATATTTAAGTTCATTAAATTATTATTCAAAATATTAATTAAATTAATTACTTTTTATAGAATTAATTTAATTGCTTTAATAATAATTAAAGTCTATCCATTCATTCACATACTTGATTTACATATTGGATTAAAAGTTAATTTATATAAATGGATCATTTATCTGAATATATATTAGGGTTACACATATTTAAAAAGGCATAATAACTTATTTGACCTTCAAACTTTACAAAAAAAGTCATTTTAATTATCTATATAATTTAAATGGAAAATTAAAATGACTTTTTTTTTATAAAATTGAAAGGTGTTATACCTCAGTAATCATCGACCCAAGTCCTAGAAGGGATTCAGGTTTCTAACCCGTAACCTGGATAGGTTCCACCAGAAGATTGAGTGTAAGGCAAACCACAAAAGGACAGCAAAGCGAGCTCATGGACCCAGCTCGCAAGGCAAGACCTCAAACCCAACTCGTATGCCATCCAAATATGTGTCCAGCATGCACGAAGTTCGCCTAGAATGTCAGTCCCAAGAACAGAAAGGACCGCGTGCTCCGTGAATATGTACCCAGCAGACCTGGAGTTCGCAAAGAATGTCAGTACTAGAGGCAGTAGAGTCAAGAAAAAATAGTGGGGCTCGATCATGAGTTGTAATAACATCTACAGCAACATGTATAAATATCCGAAACAGAAAGGACCGCGTGCTCCGTGAATATGTACCCAGCAGACCTGGAGTTCGCAAAGAATGTCAGTACTAGAGGCAGTAGAGTCAAGAAAAAATAGTGGGGCTCGATCATGAGTTGTATTAACATCTACAGCAACATGTATAAATATCCGAACACTCTGATCAATAACACACGAGAAAATATTACTCAATAAAAGATATAAAAAATTATTATACCTTAAATATTTAAGTAGCTAGCGAGGTGAAAACCGATTTTAGTTTTAATGAAGTAAAAGAGTTTACCTCTCGAAGCATATACCAAATTTGATATAGTGCACTCGTTCTAGGTTGGAAAGGATTGATGTTCGGTTGCCTCTTATAGCTCACCACTTGAGGAATCAGATTCTACCACAAAAGTAGCGTTGAAATATGGTAATGCAAACAGTAGAGGAGCAGTTCATTTAAATAATGCACCCATTCTTACATGACAATATCCTAAACACGACATCAATCTTAATAAATAACAAGGTGTGTAGTTAGTTTGAAGAGATTGAATGTAACACCTCCTAACCCCAAACCGTCGCTGGAATAGGGTTACAAGGCATTACTAGACCTATCAGACAATTTACGAATAATTCACAATTAAAATAACATTCATAGTATAATTTAATAATTAAATCCCTATAATGGACTCTCGAAGCCCAAAACATGTATTAAAAGTATAACGAAATTTGTTTGAATATTTCGAAAAAAATTTCGTAATAATTTTTTTTAAATTCAACAGTATTTCTACTTATTTTTACATAAAACCACCTACAAACTTAAAACCAAAAACAAACCAATACCAATATTTCAATCAAAGATTTTATACCTTAGAACGCTACTAAATCATGCTTAATAAATTGATTTACTACTTTAATTATAAAGATTAAAGTTAACATGTAAAAAAAAAACTAATTCATATCTTTCATTCCATTTCAAGATTTAATACTAAGTTTACTAATTTATAATTTTAAACTTTATTTATCATCCCAAAAAACATAACCATTTACTTACAACCAAGATCATTTAGCATATATATATATACGACTCGTATACATTCATCTAGTACATGCCACTTAAACAAAAGGAAGAAATACATCACCAAAATTTTTTGTTGGAGTCGAGATCTTTTTAGATGCTGAACTGGACCTTGAACTCTAATGACCTGCGCACGAAAACAACCCTACGCTGAGTATTTCATACTCAGTGGTATTACTATAAATTAAACTATTTAATATTAATAAATTACAAACATCAACCATAAGCCTTTAAAAAATCATTTAAACTAATTACACATAATTATATATCACTTCATAAATCTTAAATTCACATATATATATTTTTCATATACTAATTCAATTCATAATTTAATTCATACATTCTTTCTCGTACTTTTCAATAGTGCCAAATCAATCAATCTCATTTTCAAATTTTCATTTCAATTATTTACCCTATTAACAAGGCTCAGACTCTGACAGATACATGGATTCCACCCAAATACACCAGAATATCCAACCTAACACACCTAGAATAATATAAATCCTTCTTAACACACCAGTATATCATATCCTCCCAAACACACCAATAAGGCATTAGATGCCTCTTCGGATAAACCGAAGCATATAATAACAGAATCATCTTCTCGGCCGAACTACAAATCTCCTCATCATATCACAAATCCTATGGCATGCCATTTGTATCCAATCTAGTTCGATAAGTTAATAAGGTATTATTTTACTTTTCCAATTTCGAATTCATTTTCACAACAATTTCAAATATTCAATCAAATCAAAACATCTATTATTTCAATTCACATATAATTCAATATTCACACATATTCTTACTTAATTTCAAATGTTATTACTTACCTTACTTTAAATGTCCCATGGTTACAATTTCAATATAGCGTTTAGTAAATAGTTTAAGTTATAGTAATACAAATTCGGAATACGCGTTTACTCCTCAACGATCTTTTCTTTTCCTTTGGATGCCGATGCCTTGTTTTTCTTGTTAGCTACGAAAATAATAATTAATTTCACTATTAATTACAATATTAAATTATAAAAATAAAAATAAAATAATTAAATTTTATTCAATTCCTACTTATTCCCAATTTAATTCTAACTAAGCTTACTTACTTTTCCAGCTTAATTCATACCTTTTTTCTACTTAATTTCTTGCCATATTTAACTCAACTATTCAATATTCATAATTAAACCCTAATTTAAGACTTCTTATAACTTAATCCTAACTATGTAAAACTTATAGCTCACTTTACAATTTGATCCTTTAATCAATTCTAACTAAAATTTCTATCAATTAAACCCCTAATTTAACAACTTGTTCAACATGAATCATGTTCAAAAACCTATGAACTTCCATAACCTTCACTTAATTTCAACAAAACTTTGTTTTAAAGCTTCTAAAACATCAAAATTAAGAGAAAAGGACTAAATTTAGCTTACCAATTAAACTTGAAGGTTTAAAATCCAATTTTCCCCTTTTCTTTTCTTTCCCTTTTTTCTCCCTGTTTTCGTTTTGTTCTCTGTTTCTTTTCTATTCTTCATTTGTTTCTTTTTCTTTTTATTTACTTACTTTACTTTATTTTATTTGCTTTATTATTATTTTTTAATTACTAAATAATTAATATAATATCAATATAAAATATCTTATGCTTAAATATTAAGTAAATCAATTGTTTAATTACATTTGTATAAATTTTATACCATTTATTTGTCAATTATCTTATTTATTTAATAAAAATCTATTTAATGATTTATATAATTATTACAAATGTATATACTTTTATCAATACATTTGTATTAAATCACTACCATACATTTGTCTTTGTTTAACTTATTTCATAATATAATAATAATAATAACAATTAATATAAATTATTATTTAATATTAAACCTTAATGATTAGTAATTGTCATTTTGATCCTTTATACTTTTTTTAATCTATAATTAAACTTTTACCCTTTACTCTATTTAGTCCTTTTTCCTAATTATTTTTAATTAGACTAAATTCATCTAATTAATACCTAATTAAGCACTCAACTAAACTCATAATTACTTCTAATAATTATTTGTGACTTAGTTTACTAAGACGGAGGCTCGATAATGTACTTTTCCCATGCTCGTGAATTTTGGGCCATTACATTGAAAGTTGGGGATTCAACAGTAGCAAGAACAACTTATTACTGACCATTAGAAAGCTGGGGCCAGAAAAAAAAATAGGGGTTCTAAATTAAACATAAATAAAAAAACAGGGTTTAAGATTTAGGGTTTAGGGTTGCTATATATTTTGCATATTTGAAATTTAGTCTCATTACATTTATATTCAGAAATTTAATGCTTCTACTTTTCAGATTAAAAATTTCGAGTCTAATTATTACCACTATTAAAATTCTTCTATTAACTTCTTTGGTATCATATTTTGAAATTAGAAAAAAACACGCTTGATAGTCATGTAATGGTAAAAATAACATTAGAAATATTGATTAATAAATATATTTAAAAACACTCATTCAAACTTGTCATGATAAAATAATTATTTTATGTTGGAATAGTATTCTTAAGAAAAACTGACATCGTTATTTTGATTGAAATAGTTAATAATAGTAATTATTTAGACTAACTAATGACATTATAAAAGTAGAGGGGTCAAATTATGTCAAAAAGTAAAGTATATAGATAAATCTTAAGTTTCAACATAGTTTAAGGGCCAAAATTGAAATTTGACTATTGTGTTATAATGTAAAAAATACAGCGCAAGCGTAAAAGAAAGGAGAAGTCACGTGTCAATCTCTAAAACTCATATAACATTCAAATTAAATATAATCATGTAATATTTTAATCAAAAGTTAAAAATATGAATTATTTGGACAAATTGATAACATTATAAAAATACAAACATCAAATTATGTTATAAATTAAACTATTAAAGTATAGAGTTTAAATATCAAATTTAGACATAATAGAGGGACTAAAACTAAAATTTAATCATTTCTCTAAATGTAAAAAATAAAAGAGGACGTGGCAAAAGGAAAATATGATGGATACTACTTTAAAATATAGATATATTAGACATACTCATGGGTTGGGTCACCTACCCAGGCTCGAAGGCTCGTCTAAAAAGGAAGGATTTAGACAAAATATGAGGCTTGAAAAATGGGTTTGAGTAAAATTTAAGGCTCGTTTCTTAAAAGGGTTGGGTTTTGAGTAAGATTTTTTTGGCCCAAGCTCGGCCCAAATATATTATATTATAAAAAAACATTATATTAATTATACATGTTAAATACTAATTATATGTATTTATATTAAATCACTAACCTAATAACAATTAAACCCATTACCCAAAACCTAACAAAATACATTTCCTAAGTAAATAACCCAACTCAAAATATAAAATTTTAAAACTTATATTTAATACAATAAAATATTTATTATATTTATTTGTGTTTTTTAATATAACAAAATATTTATTATATTTATGATAGTGTTTTTTAATATAAACACTTTTTTAACATATTTTTAGGGTAAACTACAAAAATAGTCACGTTTGGTTGCTTTAGATTATATTTTAGTCACTTATGTTTGAATTATTATGTTTTAATCACCTACGTTATCATTTTGTTACGAAGTGGTCACTTTACCGTTAAGCTCCGTTACCTCCCTAATGGCGTTCTACGTGGCAATCCAAATTAAATTTATTTAATTAAAAACCTATTTTCATCTCATCAATTGGACATCTAAGTTGGCATTTAAAACCTATTTAGACTGCCGCGTAGGACTGCCGTTAGGGAGGTAATAGAGTTTAACGGTAAAGTGATCACTACATAACAAAACGATAACACAAGTGGCTAAAACGTAACATTTTAAACATAAGTGACTAAAATGTAATCTGAAGCAAACAAAAGTGACTATTTTTGTAGTTTATCTATATTTTTAATATGTTAGAAAACTTTTATTTTAGTATTTTATTGTATTATATATATTAAAATTAAATAAAAAGTAATCTAAAAAATCAAATATTGGTAGGTCGGGTCGGACTCGAATTTTCCTTTCTAAATTGGGTCGAGCTTAGACAAAAAAATCTTTTTTCAAGTTGAGTCGGACCTAAACTTAAAAAGGTGGTCTATATATCTTGCACGGACCCAATCCAAACTTAACCCGACCCGATTTATGATCACGGTTTTAACATATATAGATTAGTTTAGTAGTTGTTGCATGAATCAACTTGCGTTAGGTTGGAATGTTTTCAATTTTTTTATAAGATAAAAAGAGGGGGCTGTGGTTCAAGCACTGTCGCGTGTCTTTAATAATGGATAAGAAACATGCAGGGTGTCCTTTTGTTTTGCCCTAGCTGGAAGAACATATAAACATACGCATATATCCAATTATCCACCAGCTGCAGAAAGAGGTAGGGGCAATCTGGAAGAAAGTGGTCCTGCCTGCATGTTGTCCACATCTTATCGCCTCTTCCATTTTCCATTAAAGTGAATGAGATATACTCAACACTCCATCAACCCTTCTCAACACTAAGCCATAGCGACGGCGTTTTGTCTGTATGTCTCAATACCAAAGTGCATTTGCTCCATGCTCTACACCCAGACTAGACGTTCATATTTATTTTATTGTCTATAAAATTTATAAGTATCATCTCTTAATAATTTATTATATCTTTGGACTATATGTTAGTGGGTGTGTTTAGACTATCCATGGACCAACTTGGATTGCTCACCCAACTTCATTTTCGACTCTACCCATTAGCTTGGATTTGCTATATTTAATATTTAATATTATATAATTTAAATAAACTAATTTGAAGTTATATATAATAATTTAATATATTTTAAAAGGAATTAGATTATGATAGACTCATGATATAGTGAAGAATATAAATAAAAGGCCCACTTCTAGGCTTAAATTAATTTTTTGTAGAAATATAAAATTACAAAAAACCACATTCATAATACTATTTATTACTTTTTTTAGATTGAAAAATATCTTTTAATCGTTTCTCAAGTCAACTTATGCCCCCAGCTTAATAATACATTAATAAAGATAAATTAATAAAATCATAAAAGGTAACCTACAATCCCGTAGGTGGCTATGCATTTAAAAAGTACAAGGAAATAGCAATTAAGAGGCAGAAGAAAGGAGTGTATGAGATTGAGAAGCGGTGGAGGAGGAGGACCATAGGAAATTGGAATAAGGGAAATTGACATTGTCAGTCAGTTGAATGATATTTTAGAGTAGTTGTTGGAGTTAAGGCA
Organism: Gossypium hirsutum; assembly: GCF_007990345.1. Classification (NCBI taxonomy): domain Eukaryota; kingdom Viridiplantae; phylum Streptophyta; class Magnoliopsida; order Malvales; family Malvaceae; genus Gossypium; species Gossypium hirsutum. The sequence goes on along the minus strand of NC_053445.1, from coordinate 47,570,039 downwards.
GAGATGCGAAAATAAGTTGAGGTGGGATGACAAATTAAAAGGCCAAGCTTAATCCACGTAAGCCATGAACCACCATTGAACCACCCTACAATGCAATGCGATGCAAAGCAAACATATGCCTATGAGATGTACGTGATACTCTGAAATACCTTATATTCCAAACTTGAAACCTCAAATCCGAAAATTTGAAATATGAATATTGGATTTTAAGGTTTAGGATTTCGAGTTTGAGATTTAAGGTAAAAAAAACTACCAAAATTATATATAAATAACATGAGAAAAATTATTGAAATGTCATTAAATAATTAAAAAGTGATCATGGATGATGTGATGAGAAATGTACATAAATAATTTCTCGAGAATATGATATTATTAAAAAGAATAGTTTTAAAATACTTAATTTGGAAAGATATTTGAAACATATAAAAAGGAAAACAAAGCCCTTCTCCACACCATAGACAAACTTGAGGTATAAAAAGAGGCAACGTCCACCCTTCAGTCGCATTTAATATTCTGCCAATTCCCATATCTTTCCCTCCTATACTGCATTTACAAATTGATGAAAGAATGTTGTACTTTTCCTTATCGTTATTAATATTTCTATGTTGTACATTTTTAACTTGTAAAATACCATAATCACCCTATAAAAATATCCATAGAAACAGGGATAAACTATAGTTTTTATTATTATTGTAAAATACTATAGAAATTATTGTAAAATACTATAATAAACTATACAAACAGACATTTAACTTGTAAAATATCATAATCACTCTATAAAAATTATTGAAATGTCATTAAATAATTAAAAAGAGATCATCAGGAAGATTGACATCAATAATTGTTTATATTTAATTTGGCTATTGATATTTTTATTATTATTTTAATTATTTACAATAAATTATAGTTTTGTGTCCATAATATTAATTTTAAATGTTTGATTGGGATGTAAAATTTAATTGTATAGTTAATAAAATATAAAATTATTTAAAAACATATTTTCATCATAAATAAAAGTCGTTAAAGTCGGCTAAGAGTGAAAAATAATTAATAAAATGTAGAAAAAATTAAGACAATAATAATGTATAAAATATTAAAAAATTTAAACAGATAAATAATTAATTATAAAAAAGCTCACTTAAAATAATCGATAGAGACGAGCCCGAAGGAACAGGCAAGGAGCCTTGGTCCCCACTTGATTTAATAAGAAGGTAAAATTGCTTGTTTAAGCTAAAATGTAAGAATAACGAATTAGCGGGAGGTGGTGCAGCATCTAAGCATTCGTATTCAAGATGTTTTAATTAAAATATTGTTTAGTTTAAATATCCTAAAACAGAGATGTTCGGAAATAAAAAAGATTAATATAACATTTGGTATTTAAATTTGATATATTTTTAAATTTAGTATTTAAGTTTTTTTAATTTAATATCTAAATTTGATACTTTTTTTAATTTGGTCCCTAAACTTTTTTTAGTCCAATTTGTTTCCTCAACTTGACATATTTTCTTAATTTGATGACTAAACTTGTCAAACATTAAACAAATTGCTCCAATATATTAACAATGTTATTTTTTTATGAGGTAGCAAAAATAACCGATGTATGATTGACATGTGGTAAAAAGCATGAAATTTCTTTTTTTTTTGTAATTTAAATGATCAATTACTTTTAGTTTAATTTATTTAATTTTTTAATTGGCATAATGACTTTTTTAGCCCTCCAACTTTAAAACGAATTCATTTTAGCCTTCCATTTAAAATTTTGCTTTTTTTAGCATTTGAACTTGTAGTCTTTTTTTTATCAAATCACCTCAAAATGGATGAAAAAGTTAATGTTTGTTAACTTTGCTGACGTGGCATGCACTTAAATGACATGTCAATATTTAATTTTTTTAATATCTAAAAATACTTTTAATAATTTTAATGATTTTTAACTTTAATTTTTTTTGAAAATTTTAAATTTTAAAAAATTAGTTAAATCCTGATGTGTCACCTACATGGCAATCCACATATATCCCATGTCAACAAAGTTTAAAAAGTTAACTTTTCCATTCATTTGGGGTGATTTGACAAAAATACAAGTTTAAGGGTTACAAAAGGCGAAAATTTAAATAGAGGGCTAAAATAATTTTTTTTATAAAATTGGAGGGTCAAATAAGTCATTATGCCTTTTTAATTTAACATAATTGTTTTTTTCTATTTAGGTTTTTAAAACTCTTATTTTCTTCTTTAATATTCATTCATTAACCATGGTTGAAAGCACAAGTTTTTTAACACTAATTTCCTCTCATATAGATGATACTGTTGTGGAATTAAGGGTTTTATGAAAACTAGGTCATGCTTTAAGGCTGTGATGCCTCATGAATTATTCTTGAAATTAATAGTTAAAGCAAGAGAAAACTTCAAATATAATGTAATTATTTATGTCATTAGATTTCATGTCATCTACCACATGCCGGTCATATTTTAGTTATTTTTGCCCCCTCATAAAAAACTAACACCATTAGTGTTTTGGGTAATCTGTATAACATTTGATAAGTTTAAATAGCAAATTAGACCCCCAAAAGGCTTAAGTTATAAATTAAAAAAAAGTGTCATGTTCAGGTACCAAATAAATAAGAAGAACTTAGATACTAAATTAAAAAAAAGTGAAATTCAAATACCAAATATTATATTAAACCTTTAAAAAAATGTGCCTTCTTCTTGACCTTGACATGATTGCCAGATCATTTTCTTTGTTGTAAAAACTGAATGGTTAATAACGGTTTTGATCTTTTTACTATGTAAAAAATTATAATTTAGTTTTATATTTTAATTTGATATAATTTAATTCTCTTATTTTTATAATATTATTAGTTAATTTATATTTTTTTAATACCCTAATCTGTTATTGTAAAATAATTTTTAAAAGTCCAAATGCTTAATATTTTTTTTAAAAAGATTCAGATTAAAATTATATAAATATTTTTAAAAACATTAGTTACCAAATGGAAATTTTTTAGTGATGAAATGGTGACTATTCATCTCATTTACCCTAATTATTTTTGGAATAATAATTTAAGCAATGGCATTACTGTAAAAGAACACTAAGGGGAGCATTGAATTAAAATACGAGAATGGTTATGGGTGAGCGAAAATTATAAGCGAAAATAAATATCATAGTTATCCACACCACACACCAATTTGATTGCGCTTTAGTTGAGTTGGGTGTATGGGAGCCTTTCATTGGTTTGATGGTTCAAAACCCTCCCATATATGCCTCCATCTCCATTTCATTTGAATGGGCAATGAACGATTTCTCCTCCGGATTCCATCCCCCCGCCGTCCCAGGCCATGAAACCAAACTATCCGCAGAAGAAAAACAACCAGCCGCCCGTTGTGAGTGGGATTTTTCACTCGCCACCGTTGTCTCCTCCACCGCCAAAGCCACCGTCTCTGACACCCTTGGAGTCATCGAATTCGACCCTTCTAATACCATCTTAGCACCGGAGGGATTGCAAGGAAGATTAGGATTTACACTTTGAATTCTTTGTTGCGGCCTCAAGAAGAGACTGTCCATTTTCAAGGTGAGCACCAAGTATTGCGTTTCTAGACCATACTAATGCGTGTGGTAATTGCATCTTTACCCCAGCTAAGCTTAGTAGCCTTAGGTGGAAACCCGGGACCGGAGGCCGCATCTTGGGTTCCGGAGACTACGACGGTGTGGTCATGGAGTATGATGTAGAGACGAAGGTGCCAATCTTCGAACGTGACGAGCATGGTGGGAGGCGGGTTTGGAGCGTCGACTATTCTCATTCGGATCCGTTCCTCGGGGCATCCGGCTCGGACGATGGCACCATGCAAATGTGGGACCCACGCTGCGGCGAAGTAGGGGGAAGTGTGGCTAAGGTGCAGCCCACGAAGTCACGCAGCTCGGTTTGTTGCGTGGAGTTCAACCCCTTCGGAGATGCATTGATAGCTGCCGGATGCGCCGACCAGAAGGCCTACGCCTATGATGTACGGAAAATGGTGGAACCTGTACACATTTTCGATGGACATACGAAAACCATAACATACGTTAGATTTCTGAATGCCCAAACACTGGTTTCCGCTGGAACCGACGGGTGTTTAAAACTATGGAATATCGTTGATTCTCGTTTACTTAGAACATACAAAGGGCACGTAAACAGTCGGAGTTTTGTGGGGTTGTCAGTGTGGAGGCATGGAGGGTTGCTTGGATGCGGATCAGAAAATAACCAGGTGTTCGTTTATGATACCAGGTGGGGTGAGCCCATTTGGGTGCATGGCTTCGAGCCTATGGGTAGAGATAGCTCCGATCATCACCATGCTTTCGTCAGCAGTGTGTGCTGGAGGCAAGTCAATGAAGACCAGTGCACACTTGTTGCAGGTGGTTCCAATGGAGTTTTACACGTTTTCGTGGGCAAGAGGAAATCTGATTCAGAGTAGCCCATGTTTGGAAACATGACCTTCCTTTCCTCCTCAACAATGTAATATTCAAGGTTGAATCTGCATTCTCCATATCTTACTGTTGTAGCTAATACTTTTCGGTTGAATTATAAGGTTTGACAATATTAATTAATTAATTAATAAAAAAAAGGGGATGGAGGCCCATCAGAAGACAGGAAGATGAGATTATATGTAATAGGCTTTGCTTTTGTTTTGATATGATTTGTTTGAGATCTGCTAACAGCTGGTCAATATGAAAGCACACCTACTTGGAGTTGACATCTTTGGCACTCCACCATGCGCTTTCCCCAGGCTGCCTGCAATTCTTCTTCTCCCTCCCTCTTACGTTAGTTTCATTCTTCAGTTTCAATAATACAAGTACACCCTGTTTCAGAGCAAGTCAACAAAGTTGATTGGATCATATTGTTCATTTATAACAAAAGGATTTCTAGTTTTGAAAAAGAAAGTTGTAGTTTTGCCACTATTGTTAAAAGAAAGGTTGCTAAAGATGAAGATATCTTGTAAAGGGGAGAATGAAATTTGCAATTGCATGAACATGTAAACATGCATAAACCTTTGGTGGTTGTTGTACGGGTTAATATAATTTTAGCCCCTAAATTTGATTAAGTAATTCAAGTTGATATTTATTTACCTTTTGTTTTATTTTAGTTGATATTTGAATTCAAAAATTGTTAATTAAATTGGTTTTTTTAGCTACTTAGTTGACACAGTTAACATGTATTATTCTTTTTAAAAATTAAATATATATTTTTATTTTTCTAAAAAGTATTTTTTTTATTTACGTGAATACAAATTAAATGCACTTGAATTAATTCCAAAAGTGCAGTTTTAATGACTTTATAATTTTTTATAATTTCAAATAATAATATATAATTCTTATTTTTAAGAACAATTTCTATGTATTTTAGAAAGTTTTAGATTTTAATATTTCAAAATTTAGATTTTTTAAAATAAAATTTTATAAAATATAAAAATAAATCAAGAAAAAGCTAATTCCCTAAGTTGAAGAAAATACATAGCGTATTACAAAATTTGACCTTATTTTTGTAATTAATTTCGAAACTGTACCACTCTATCTAAACACACAATAAACTAGGTACCGCCACACAATCCTCTTCTTCCCACTAAAACCATAGCAGTCCAGAGTTGCAACGTTGCGAGCCTCATCGCCTTTCACTTAACCCCTCGCTGCTTACTAGTCTTCTATCTGGGTATTTTCCTTTCTTCCATATTTTCTCTTTTTCTTGATATGCAAGCAGAAAATTAACAGTACTTCCGTCTCTGAAAGGTTTGTTTTTTTTAATATTCATCAATGAAATCAGTTTCTGAAGTATAAAATATATTAAATATATTCATGACATTCAGGAAGACAATTATTTTTAAAAACTAATCAACATTGTTTGAGATGGTGGGCATTTGCTATAATCTTTACAGCACTTAATAAGAAGGATAAACCAGTCCTGAAGCTTGTTAACTCTCTGATCAACATCCTATAGGTTGTAACCTGGAAACAGTTCCAACCAATTTTGGCACTTTAACAATGTTTTGTTAGTTTTGAATTATATTATCAATCGATTACAAATAATTTTTGTTAGAAACTGCAAATGGAAAAGAGATGAGAGTTTATGTTTTGTAGCCTGAAAATGGGATTTACTTCCACTACCATACATGAACTGTTGTTCTTTTTTTATTCTTTTCCTCAGGAAAACAAAAAGAATTACTGTGGAGATGCCTTCTCTTCTGCATGTACATCAAATAAGCCCATTTCTTTTCTGGGAATTTCGGCTTTTCCTTTATTGCAACCTCAACTAAATCAACTACTGCTTCTTTCATACGGGGTAAGTTCCTTTGCTTCCCCCATATGTCACTAATTTCTATGCATGTTTTGCTTTGTGTAAGTTCTTCTTCAAATTCGAACAATGTTTATTCTATTGCCAGCAGTAAATATTTTGTTGGACTGTTATAAATTGTTGATTTCAATAATTGTTTGGATTGCCACAAAGCATCTAAAATTGTAGGTATTGGTTAGTTGAGAGTGGTGAATTGCAGTCCTGTTAGTTAATGATATGCTAAATCATTTGTTTTGCTAGAGAATCTCTTAGGCTTGATTTGGTATGGTGGAATGAAAATTTAAAATATGAAAAATTGGAGAAAAGTGAAAAAGTTGCGCGGAAGTGTGTGAAAGAGTAAAATTATTGTACTAAAAAATCACACTAAGTTCAATTCCAGAAAGAGAGGTGAATCACGAGGATCACTTAAGTCCAAGTCTTTCCTAGCCAGAATATCCCTCTATCGTAATTTAATAGCACAATAAATCACTACAATCAAATTCACAAAATATGAACAATAAATAGTAAAGAACACCAGAATTTTAACGAGGTTCGGCAAATCTCCTTGGCACTACAAATATATTACTCAAAAAAAAAAAATTAAAATAGGAGAGAGAACAATGTTAAGAGAGAATGGCAATGGGTGAGAGAATAGCAATGGGGTATTTATATGAGATTCAAACTTGCAAAAATATCATTAGGGAAAAACTATATAAACAAAAAAATAAAATTTGGGAGAAAAGAGAATAAAATTCAAAATTAAATTATAGGTACTATCCAAAGCTTTGACAACAATACTTGATAGTGCCTTCTTCGACTGTTAAACTTGCAGGATATTGATCAAGTTCAAACAATGTTCGAACTTGGTTGCTGTTACCACCTTGGTCATCATATCTGCGGGATTATCTGCAGTCTTGATCTTCTGAAGACAAATTTTCCCCTCTTCAATAATTTCCCGCACAAAATGGAATCGTACGTTGATATGTTTTGTACGTGCATGATAGACTTGATTCTTTGCTAAATGAATAGCACTTTGACTATCACAATACACGTTAATATGCTCTTGAACCAACCCCAAGGTTTTAGCCATACCTTGTAACCAAATAGCCTCCTTTACAGCCTCTGTTACAGCCATGTACTCGGCTTCTGTGGTTGACAACGCAACTGTAGACTGTAGTGTAGACTTCCAACTTATTGGTCCTCCAGCAAGTGTAAACACATAACCGGTGGTTGATCTTCGCTTGTCCAAATCACCGGCATAGTCAGAATCAACGTACCCAATAACACCTTTACCAAGTGTATTATCCTGCT